>NW_020665065.1:8152820-8276564 GCF_002925995.2 Terrapene triunguis | reverse complement strand
GGGGGGGCCCTGTGACTGGGCTCTGGAGAGAGGGGGTATGGGTATCTGGGTAAGGGGGGCACCATGGCTGGGCTCGGAGCAGGGGGAAGGGGGCAGAGAAACAGAAACTGTCATAGGGGTTTCTTTAACTCTCTACTCCTGGGGGAACTTTTGAGTGTGTCTGTATTGTTACAGACATGCTTGCTGACAGGTATTTTGAAATAAATTAACAAAATAAATGAAACTGATGTGATTATGTAGTGTTATTTTGACAAACAAAATTTGCAGAATTTTAAAATATTGTGCACAGAACTTCTAATTTTTTGGCACAGAATGCCCCCAGGAATAGAGTGTGATGGACCCACAGGTAAACTACAAGCTTTCGCAAGAGCCTGAGAGACCTTAGGTATGTAGCAGAAGCTTGTTTCTATTTTAGATCCACTCCCTGGCTACTTTAGATGTTTCATTCTAATAAAACTATCATAGGTCCCTACATTTACAGAATCCACCTCTTGTCAACCAGTCTATTGTAGGCAGAAATACTGAATTTTTGACCTTTAAAGCCTTATAAGCATCACATGTAACAAAGACAGGAGTACAGAACTAAAACTGAGCTTTCTTTACTTCATTTTACCTGCATTGACCCTAGCCCTTGATCAACCCAAACAGAAAAAAATCCTGCTGGGCTTCCTATGTATGCTTACCTGCTACCCAATTAACATCCTCTAAAGGGGCACATCTGCATCACTTAAATATCAGATCACTGCACTGGAATTTTTAACCCTATACTTATCTTGCATTACACAAAAGATAAAGCTATTTCTCCCCTCCGCCCCCAAATGTTTCTCTTCTATTTTATAGCTAGTATATCTGGCCAAACAGCTTTTAACACAGTCCACTGTGTCATGCCATAAATCAAATTCCCTGTGTCCTTACACAAAGGTAATCCACCCACTAGGCCGTGTTCAAACACTTAAAGATGATTTTCTGGCCTAAGACTTTCTGAAAGTGAAGGATGATTAAACTAGAAAACAGTAAATCAGATCTATGAAAAGACTTAAACCAGAAAATGACGGCATCAGTTTAAAAATATAAACTATAAATATAAAATTTATAGTTTTATAAATTTCCAATTTATAAAAATATGCTTGCTGTGTGGCATCATTGTGCATTTACAATTTAAAATCACAATCAATGAAACTGAATGCTGTCTACCAAAAACAACAGTTTACAGTCACCTAATAATTAGCACTATTCAGTCTTAGCAAAAACAACAACAACAACTAGGGTGACCAGATAGCAAGTGTGAAAAATCGGGACAGGGGGCGGGGAGTAATAGGAGCTCATATAAAAAAAAGCCCCAAATATCAGGACTGTCCCTATAAAATTGGGACATCTGGTCACCCTAACAACAACACCAGGACCAAAACCTCTGTCCCCTAACCTCAGGCAAAAGCTTGGGTAAACACATAGGGTAACATTTTCAAAAGCAAACTCAGATTTTGCCTGCCTTGTTTTTGGAGTGCCCAGCTTGAGATACTGTGGGTCTGATTTTTAGCACGACTGTGCACCACAACTCTAGTAGAAGTCTGTGAAAGCTAGGGGTGTTCAGCCCCTCTGTAAATTAAGCCTCAAGGCCCAGACCGTCAAAAAGGTATTTAGGTGCATCCTCAAAAAGGTATTTAGATGCATAACTCCTATTGATTTCAATAGGACTTCAGCATCTACGTACTTTGAAGATCTCACTCCAAGTATCTCCGATTGGATACCCAAAACCTAAAGCAACTAAAATTAGAGGTTACTTTTGATTATTTTGGCCCTGGGAAGGACCCAATCCAACTCACTTTAAAGGCCATGGTAGTTTTTCCAGTCACTTTAATGGGAATTGGATGGGATCACAGGTCTTGTGCTCTGCTCTGAAAGTTAACAGACATGGGGCTCTGTCACACACATAGAGGTAGCAAGTTCCAGAATTGAGGAAACTTCTGCCTCCCCAAGTTAAAATCTAGCTTCTGTCAAGAGAAGAATCTCAGGAGATCTCACGTGTTGGGATGGTGTATGTAGAGAAAGAGAGAGGGCTGACTGTGCTGTATCTCTCAGGAGACTATTTGAACTTGTGGCTGCCCCTGAAATGTTACAGAGCACTTCCTTGCCCCTGTCTGCAACATGCCATGCCCCATCACACCCTTACACCCAAGAGGGAGTGGCATATATTGGTACTAAACTCCTCCTTTTCCAGGGGAATTTCCCCAGAAGGCCATTTTGCCCTGTTACACCATAGATGTGATCTAAGCCAAGTGCTCAATGGAATAGGAACAGAACATGCTCATGATTAGATCTGAGGCATGAAATGAACCTGTTTTGGACTGTGGTCTGTGTTTCAACTTTCTATACAGTAAATTCTGGGACCACCAGACTCACTGAGAGGCAGCTTTGCCTAGTGGACAGACAGCATGGGGCTGGCAGCCAGGAACTCTGAGTTCTCTTAATTCTCTATATGTACAATGTGGATAATAATCCTCCCCTACCTGATAGGGGTGTTTTGAAGATGAATTAATTAATGTGTGTATAGCACTTTTGACAGCAAAGTGTTATATAAGAGCTAGGTCTTATTACTGAAGCTGTTGGAAACAGGAAATGAACAAGAGAGGCAGGAAGTAGTTTTGCACAGTCATGGGTTTTAAATCCATATTACATAACTATTATCACTAGAATGCTGTCTTCCCTGAGCCATATTTCAAATGAATGGAAAATATGTGTTGGAGAGTGGGATAAAGCACTGCTTTATACAAATGGGTACCTTCAAAACAAAATATAGCTGGAAACTACCACGTCTGTGAACACTTCGATTATATATTGCATGCCTTTTCCCTACCCTTCATCTGCCTTGGGTCTTTTTGCACTGTAGGCTCTTTGGGGGCAGGAACTGTATCTTCCTATATAGCTATACAGGCCCAGATCTTCACAGGTATTTAGGCTCCTAACTTCCATTTAAATCTTTTCCCCTTCCTCCTCCAAAATACTCAGTTCAAACATGGCACAGCATGGGGCAGGCACCAAAATCCTACTTTATGACATTGCAGTTTGTTCCCAGATAAAGGATTCTATTACCAAGTCAGCATTGTCATCTCGCTACCGTTGAAATATCCAGGAGAGAATATTTGAGGTGAGAGCTTGTATATCATTTGTATTGGTTCAAGAACATGTATCATGAACAATAAGCATAACAATAAAACTAGGGTTTGTTACATTCCATTTTGTTGCAGAATTCCCAACGGCAGAAACTGGTAAAACAGCAGGAAATGTACAACCAACTCTTTTCATGCCTTTCAACAGTTAAAACACCCACACCAAACCACTTTCTTCAAAGGTGCACCCTACAAACACTTATGCATGTGCACAATTTTTCTTACGTAATTTTTCTTACGTAATTTCTCTTGAAATTAGTGGGAATACTCATATGCACAAAGTTAAGTGCATGGGTAAGTGTTTGCAGGATTGGATCTAAATTGTATACCTGAAAAGTTCCTAGATGGTATCATCCAGGTGCAATTCAGCAAACTCTTTCAGGCTACTGAGGAGGGAGTTCAGAATCAGAACCTATAAAAATTCAGGGCCTCATTTCTGATCATAGCTGAATGTTTTACAGAGGAAGGAGTTCTGCCCCCTGCTCTCTAATGTGTGCGACTTCGCAGCCCAAATCTGCCCCCATACTGCAAGCTCTGATGCACAGAGCATGCCAGAAGTAAGATGGAGTGGGTCTATAAAACTGAGCGCTAAGAGGTATTGTGTGAAGCAGCATTCTGGAGTCTTCTGTAAATTAGACCAGTCCTTAGTACTGCCCAGAATCCAAGAGTGAAAAGGTGACTTAAAAGCTCCTTTATATCCCTCCCCCATGGGCTGCACCTTCTCAAATGTACCTCAGCACAGAATTTTAGCCAAAATATTTAATAATGTAGATCTCTCTGAAGTCACTATATGATTGTCTTGAATTGAGACACTAAAGATACAATTCCTTGTTGTAAATGAGCACAGACTGGGACCTTTCTTTACCTCAGATCCTCCAGGGACTGAAAATCTCTTTAGTGTTAAAACAGATTGACAGGAAGGAGGGCACCTAATCTCAGAAAGGATCAGTGAGGGATCAGAACCACTAGCAATGAACCCAAATTTACCAGGGTGCCTTATATGTGGGAGAGAATTCTGGGACACATTTATATCTTAGATCTGGGGATATTCAAAGCCTATGAATGATTTTGTACTGAGTCTCACATATCCTGAGCTTTAGACATATCTTTTATTCCCTTTCTTCTTCTTTTCCATTTGTCCCCGTCAATGGCACAACCCACAGAGACCTTCCCAGAGTTTTTTTCACCTGTTCTCCTACCACAATTTCTGTTTTGATCAAAGGCCTTACATAATAGAGATTGCTCCCCTGCTGATGCCTGCCATATCTATTTATTTTCCTAAAAGAGACTGTGTTAAACCTAACTTAATCTGCTCACAAATCTGGAAACTTATCAAGTGTCATAGCTGAAAATGGGGGAGGAAGCGAGGGAAGAAGGACCTCAGGAGACCATGGGAAGCTTGAAGCTCTTCAAAGGAAAATAATTTGTTTATCGCAAACATGGATCATTAGCAAAAGTGGCAAGATAGATTACAGAAAACCTGATTATTTATTGTGTGCCAACAGTGCGCTCTGCATTGTATAAACATGTAAGAAACCACTTAGGAAAAGCAGATAGATGTACAGTTAAGTTTAACTGTTGTTATTGATATACACATTGCTAAAGCACCCATCATCTGGGCATGCATTATGTACATTAGAGATACATCAAATTCCCATCAAGGGATCCCTGCTCTGCTTTTCTCCCTCCTCACTAAGAACTGTTTACTTGAAGAAAGAATAAATCCAGATGGTGGCCATCTAGGGGGACATAGCCAGGGCAATTGTGTAACTGCTAGGAGAAGGTCTGGACAAAGAGATAGGTCTTGCAACATGACCTAGTAGTGGTCAGGTTTGGTCTCAGTTGGATCTCTGACAGAAGGGAATTCCACAGTTGGCAGCCCTACTCTGAGGTTCCCCTTAAATATTTTAGTAGAGAATGATGTCTGATGTATCTGTATTGATGAGTTTGGGGGTGGAGGGCATGTGGAGGTGTCTCTGAAGTAGTCAATCAATTTAGGACTGTAAAGCATGCATGTATGTATATCAGATGTATGAAAAATGACTATTGAGTTCATGAATTTCTCTGTGACTTTGGGAGTTTTGCTGCTGCTGAACCAAGATCTAGAGCTTTATCTTCCTATCTGGTAACTAGCTGGAAATAAAATATGACTTACTGGTATCCATTCTCTGTATACACCAGAGGGATGATTTCTGTAATCACGTTGATTACAGCAATTATATTTTAGTTTCAGCAGAGCCACTCTTCTGTGGCAATATAGGTTGTCAGGTTTCAGACTGGTAGCCGTGTTAGTCTGTATCAGCAAAAACAACGAGGAGTCCTTGTGGCACCTTAGAGACTAACAAATATATTTGGGCATAAGCTTTCGTGGGCTAAAACCCACTTCATCAGATGCATGGAGTGAAAAATACAGTAAGCAGAACATATATTATAGCACACGAAAAGATGGGAGTTGCCTTACCAAGTGAGGGGTCAGTGCTAAGGAGCCAATTCAGGTGGAAGTGGCCTATTCTCAACAGTTGACAAGAAGGGGTGAATACTAAGGGAGGGAAAATTACTTTTGTAGTAACAAGGCCAATGCAATCAAGGTGGCCCATTTCAAACAGTTGACAAGAAGGTGTGAGTATCAGCAGAGGGGAAATTACTTTTTGTACTGACCCATCCACTCCCAGTCTTTATTCAGGCCTATTTCGATGGTGTCCAGTTTGCAAATTAATTCCAGTTCTGCAGTTTCTTGTTGGAGTCTATTTTTGAAGTTTTGTTGTTGAAGAATTGCCACTTTTAGGTCTGTTATTGAGTGTCCAGGGAGGTTGAAGTGTTCTCCTACTGGTTTTTGAATGTTACAATTCTTGGTGTCTGATTTGTGTCCATTTATTCTTCTGCGTAGAGACTGTCTGGTTTGGCCAATGTACAGGCAGAGGGGCATTGCTGGCATACGATGGCATATATCACATTGGTAAATGTGCAGGTGAATGAGCCCCTGATGGTGTGGTTGACGTGGTTAGGTCCTATGATGGTGTCCCTTGAATAGATATGTGGACAGAGTTGGCAACAGGGTTTGTTGCAGGGATTGGTTCCTGGGTTAGTGTTTTTGATGTGTGGTATGTAGTTGCTGGTGAGTATTTGCTTCAGGTTGTGTTTTCTTCACAGTGAGTGACAGGAATTGATATGCTGAACTCTCCTTAGCACCAGATGCTTAATCCTCTGAGCTACTGAGTGCCCTTAACTTCCACTGATTGCAGTGGGAGTGGACAGTGCTTAGCACCTCTATGGATTAGGCCTTAAACCAGTTAGAGTAAATATCCAATGCATTTGGAGGGGACTAAACCTCATGGCAGTTACCTTTATTTAGAACACTGCAGCCCTGGCATCTGCATTGCAGGAGGATCTCATTGTCTAAAGCAGTGTTTCTCAGCGACTGGTTTGTGGACTGGCACCGGTCCCTGAGATCAACCTGACAGAGTTTAGGAAGGCAGCTGATATCAAAAAAGTTGAGAAACACTGGTCTAAAGTGCAGTAGGAAAGATTGAATTTGCATTGGGTATGTAAACTAGTGTTCGTAAGTGCCTAAATCCAGATTGTAAAAGGTTTACACATCATATACAAACAATGCCATCTTCCGATTTACTTAGTTATATGGACATGGCATTACTATATTCCTTCATCCTGACCCAACAGATGCAGAAGGCTCTAAATGCAGTCAAACTGCTGTAATTCCACTGTGCATGGGGCAGATGGAAAGATGCATTCCCTGAAGTTTGGTCTGTGGCATCTTTCTCCATGGTACCATGGAGGGAAGCTTGTGGGGTAGTGGATGTGCATAGCCAGTGGATTCTCAACTACCTGGATCTAATAGCTAATGCCAGACCCCCACCCCAAACTGTAGTAGCTGGTGCATTACTGCTTCATTTCTGTCCCTCCCAGACCCTAAAGAGCTTTCACAAGGCCCAGAAAACTTACCAGCAGCCGACTGCAATTCTTTGTGTAGCGGCACACTGGGGCCTCCCTGTCTTGTGCACTGTACAAAAACGTATGAAAACATGGTTCCTGCCATGAAGAGCTTACAGTCTAAAACATGCAATATACGAAGGGTGTGGCAGGAGGCTACAATCAAAATAAGAACAGTTCTTAAAAGAACAGTATATATTTGTATGTGGCTGCACGTGCAAATATATGAGACGCATCAACCCTGCCCAATTTTCCATCAGTCTGTTTTTCTCTGTAAATAAAGACAAAGATCCAGATCCTTGGCTAGTATACACAGGTGAAGCTCCATTGACTTAAATGGAGCTATGTTGATTTACAGCATCTGAGGATCTGACCCAGCAAGTTCTTTGATTTTGTTCTTTCAGCTATCACTAGATTTCACATTATGAAAACACTCCATCCTTTAAAGTACAACACTAACCATTCTACAGTACATCTAGTCTAATAGAAGTTATTGAGCCGATTGAGAAACGCGAAGACAGCACGGGGACAATAGCCACAAAGTATTTTATTATATTAATCTACCAAAATAGCATAATAAATATGTATATGAAAGGTAGGAGAAATATATTAAAAGGGTGTCACTCGTGATCACTCTTCGCCCTTTGGCTCATTAACTGAACTGATGATTCTCACCAGTGCTCCGAGTGAGAGTGTGTTTCCCCAAAGTAGTTCTGCCTGTCAAAAAGCATTTGTGCGCAGAACCAGAGCTGAAGATTAAGATATAAATTAAGCATTTATGAAGGCACAAAAAGCATCCTGATGTCCTTTTTTATAGCTTTGTATAAGGGTAATGGCGATAAATTATTTGACATGCTACAAGGACACTTCACCCTTGTGTGAACACTGATTGCTTTACTTTACTGCATCTCATTGGGATTGAATTTATATCTCATCCCTATGTTTATATACTCCGATTAGGGCAAGATTTGCTTGTTTGTCCAGAATATATTCTTTAGAATTAAGGCAAACTGAGCTCTTCTCTCAGACAGGTATATCACTGATATTTTCTTCTACTGTCCAGTATCACATCTAACTTAACTGGCATAGCCCTATCACGCCTCTAAACAGCTGAATGATTCATTGTATATTATGATAAAACAAATTAATATCAAACTGCAGGTATAATTACAGGAACCAAAGCTATGAATTCTTTTGAGTTATGTACTGGCCATAACTGACCACTAAATAACATCCAACCACTGTGCACAGAAGATCAACTCTGTGAGTATTTCAGACACTCAAGGAGTGCAAAACAAATCTATAGGCCATATATCCTAGGTATAAAAACAACAGTGGTGATATGTACACAGTAAGTATCTTTGTCCCATCCATCATTGTCCTGCAGGGCTGGTGAGAGGCAGGGAAGGGACAATTTCCAAGTGAGATGTCTGGGCATTTGGGAAAAGCAAAAAAGACAAGGAGCACCTCCCTACTATAAAGTTTTAGGAGGCTGTTATGTCTCAAAGGGCTAGAGCCATGCTGCTGGGGGGTACACAGCCTGACCTGGAGGTATTAGGCTTGCTCAGTGCAGGAGGAGATGAATGCCACTAAGTGCTGACCATTAGAGATTACTATACATGTATAACAGGTGTAGTTTGTAGGGGATGTGTGAGAGAGGGTTAGCATCAGGGTCACATCATTATCCAGTCAAACACTACCCACTAGTGTTCTCCATGGAAGTCCCAATCTGCACCCCCCTCTCCGTGCTCTAGGGGAGTGCAAGGCACCAAATAATGGCTGCTTCTTGTGAGAGCTGGGGATAAAGGGGCTCCCTGTGCCCTCTCCCCTTCGAGGTGCCATAATCTGTCCCTGAGGGTTTTACATATAATCTGAGCCATTTCCAACAATGCATTTTTCTAGGCATCTATATGAGAGATCTGGGAATGGTACTTCCCAATAATAGGATTGTAGAGCATGATTCTGTGTGCTACTCAGCACCATCCACTCCCATGAAGTCAGTAGGAGCTGAGGGCACTCTGCACTTTGAGGGATGCACTCAGCAGTTTTCAGGATCAAGTCCAGAGAGATTAGAAACAGGAAAGCACTACTACTAGTAGGTCATCTTGTCCAGATCTCTGCCAGTTGAGGATTTGTGCCTACAGTAGATTCTCAAATATCAAGTACTTTGTCCAATCTAGTAGCAAATGACTCAGGCAGTGAAGCTTCTATCATTTCTGCTGGGAAACAATTCCCCAGGCTAATAGAGCTCATTGTAAGGCAGACTATCTTGATAATCAGCCTAATATTTTAGCTGCAACCCATTACTCTGAATTATGACCCTCTGACCTCCCAAAACAATGTTAGGGGCTCATTTCAAATGCACTTTCAAATCATGACAGTTTTTTGTACTGTTCTCTTGTTTTCCCAGAAAATATGCATTGCTCCTCCAGACACAGGGCTAGATCAATTTACATCATGGGCAGGGTTGAGATGGCTTGACACACACCCTGCTTGGCTATTGATGGCTTTATTGTCAAAACATTTTTTGTGCTACTTTTAGTCCTGTAGAATGAACCTAGCGAAAGGGAAATTGAACTGTTCTCAGTGACTAAAGTTCTCTCCCTACTGCACATTTTGAGCAACTCAGCTGGGCACTGGGTGGATGGTAGGGAAGAATCCTCTGTCCTCAGGCTACTGAACAGGAGAAGAACCACCCTGTGTCTAATATTCATGACAAATGGCTATATTACAGCAATTCTCAAACTGTGTGTCGTGACCCCAAAGTGGATCGTGATCCCGTTTTAATGGGGTCACCAGGACTGGCATTAGACTTGCTGGGGCCTGGGCCAAAGCCTCACTGCCCGGGGCCAAAGCTCAAGCCCTTGGGCTTCAGTCCTGGGTGGCGGAGCTCAAGTTACAGCCCCCCCTCCCCCCGGGGCAGAAGTCCTTGGGCTTCAATTTTGACCCCACCAGGCTTTGGAATTGCTGCCTCTCCTTCACCCAGGACAGTGAGGCTCAGGTGGGCTCAGGCTTCACTCCCCACCCCTGGAGTCATGTAGTAATTTTTGTTGTCAGAAGGGGGTCCCGGTGCAATGAAGTTAGAGAACCCCTACTCTAGTAGCTTCCAAAGCACCTTTCAAGGGAAAGAAGAACCAGGGGTAGATCTCTCAGCTTTGTCTCTCTACCAAGTCCACACGCTCCCTGCCCAAACCACAACACAGCACAAAGAGCCTCACAGAACTACAGGGGGGGGTGTACCCCTACCATGGTCTCCTCAAATCATGCCCCAGGACCATGAAACTGCACTAGTTGTGCTGCCACAACGGGACAGCTGCATCAGCAGTGGAGAGAAAAGGAAGATTTGCCTCCCTGTGTTTTGGGGATTATGACGAATAAATAACCAGATAACACATCGGTGTGAATTTGGGCTCTGATTGACAAAGGAAACTGTTAAGGAGTTCATCAAGGGACAGCTTGATTCTCCCCTAGCCTGCATGGCTTTCTGAAGAGTAGAGACTGCCAGAGTAAAGGATATATACAGTGTTGTTGTAGACATGCTGGTCCCAGCATATTAGAGAGACAAGGTGCGCAAGGTAATATCTTTAATTGGACCAACTTCTGTTGGTGAGAGAGATAACTTTGGACTTTACACAGAGCTCTTGTTTCTCTGACTAACAGAGGTTGGTCCAATCAAAGATTTTACCTCACCCACCTTGTCTCCCTGAATAAAGGATGTCAACAAACAATGCACTGTTTATAATCTGAAATGATAATACATATTATTAGTGTAACCAGAGATTTCATGGTTGTGGAAGCTTAAACCAGAGACAACAGGGAAACAAGTCCCACAGACTGTCAAAACTTTCTGCCCAGCCACACTTTAGAGATGACTCATTCTGCAGAGGTAGATTGGAATAGTGAGCAGTACTTGAGGGACACCTAGTGGTGAACATTTGATTTACAGCCCAACATGCTAAAATTGTATCCGTTTTTTATATTTTTCAGAATCGATTCAGAATCAGATGGTCAATGGTTCTTTCTGCTGCTTGTTTTTCTGAATACTCACACACTATCCCAGTTCATTGTTGTTATTCTAAAAAATCCCTGTGCCCGATTCTCCTATTACACCTATGTAAATTAGGAGTAACTCCACTGAAATCAATAGTTACACCAGTATAAAATCTTTTGAGGAGAGAATCAGGCCCTTTGATCTTTTGGATCTTCTGGATATACATTATATTAGGGTTGTACTGCATCACTGCTGTGAAATGACAAGATGTGAGGTATCAGACGTCAAAAAGAAAATCAATCTTTTTGATTAGGTCTCTCCAGTCTATATTTATAGCAGATCAAGAATTAATTCAGCAAAACTGAGCATTTGAAATGTTAATTGGCTTGCTTGGTGAATAATTCCTAATATGTACTCTAGAGATATAAAATAACTGGGGTTGTTTTGTTTTGCTGTACAGATGGTCTCCTTCTTCTACAATGCAATTTCAGTAAGGAAATTTATTTGTGATTGAGAGCGAGTGTCATAAATAGAAACCTATTATCTGCAGTAATGATAGGAGAAGGGCCTCATGTTAGAATGATCAAGAATGAGGAGAGAAAAAAGCCTAATGTTGCAATTAACTTCAGTTTGCGACCTGTCAGAAACCTCCTACTTTATAAGAAATTCTGTGTTGGGAAAGGATGAAAAGGGGGGATAGAAGGAAAATATTTTTTGAAAATCTAATTTAAAGCACATGGTGCCCTCAGATAACACAGTAAAAGATAATCTGGTTCTACAGGTAAATATCCTGTCAAGAGATTCAGAACTGAACCATGATTAAGATGAACAGAGTGTATAATTTCATGAATAATACACATTTCCACTCAATATTCTATATGTCTGATTTCACAACCAAAGTTTAACGTCTTTGAACTTCTGTAATACAGATCCTTCAGCGTTTCATTTCCTATTTTTAAAGCAAATTTAGTGCTCAAGATTGGTGCTAGATCGGCAGCTTTGATGACCTCTAGTCATCCACAGAGCAGTGCAAGCTTCCCCCCACACCACTTCACCAGTGTGTCTGAGTCTAGATCTGTGATACAGACACCAGTCCAGTAGGAACACAGAAACATCAAATCATTTAACACTGGCAACTGAGCAACCATTATAAAAATAATGCCATCTAGCTCTAATGTATATCACTTTTCATTGGTTAACCTCAGAGCGCTTTACATCATTATCTCCCTTTTACAGGTGGTGAAACTGAAGCATAGAGAAGTGATTTGCTCAAGGTCACCCAGCAGGCTAGTAGCAGAGCCAGGAATAGAACACATATCTCCTGAGTCCCAGGCTAGTGCGCTATCTACTAGTCCACCCTGCCTCCCTGTTACTTGGTAATGTTTTGTTGTTTCTGTACTGTCAGGGGCTAGCTACAAACTGGTGACCTAGTGATTAAATGTTCCATATCACATTACCAATCCAACTGTGATCTATTCCTTTCAAATATAGGATCTCCATATTGCCATCAAAAGTATAGCCAAAAATAATTGGCTAAAGTTACTACAAATTGTTTCGTAAACAATAATCCTTGATTTAGAATGTTGTTACCTATATTAAATGATGATTTAATATGAAACAGCAATCTGTCAATAATAATAGATCTCAAAAGTAGATTTCAAAGAGCTTTGGAGAGGCAAGTAAACATGATCATTTTCATTTTAAAGATGGAGGAACTCAGGCAGTGAGTAGTTACAGTTCAAATTTTCACTCACCCCTGAAAATACAGGCCTGAGGTGTCTGAAGTAGAGCACTCAGAAACGGAGGTGCCCAAAATTATGGTCTAAATGGAAAGAATCACCATTCTGCAGGACATTGGATCAGGCCTATAGTGGCTATTTTGGAACATTTGGGCCTAAATGACTTGCACAAGGTCACACAACAGACCAGTGGCAGAGCTCAGATTAGATCCCAGATTTCCTGACTCCTCCTTTAGCGCCCTGCCCTCTAAACACATTGTCTCCCCATCTTCTTTTGTGACCTTATTCTATAAAGAGCCGCTTCTGTTGCGAAAAAGAGCTGGTGACGAGAAATGGCTATTGAGCGTACTGACATGGTAAAAGGTTAGTCTGGCCCTTTGCTATTTAAAAGTTGACTACCATGAGAGGAAAACATAAAACCACCAGAGCTACCCAGGAAGAACTACAACATGCAGATTGTCTTAAATCAGTTCTCTGTATGCAGGTAATTACATTTTTATGAGGGAGTAAATGTTTAATATCATTGTTTGTGTGTCTTAGGCTGGTAAAACATACTTTAGAGTCTGCAATGCTCCTACTGCTATGGCAGTCCCTTCTAGCGATGATCAACACAGAGGGGTTTCTGCTGCAGTTCAGAGAGCTGCTTTTGCTGTCATTTGAAATTATCTCTGCATTAAGTATTTAATTCATATACCTGGGGGGGGGGAGAGACTTGCATGGAGGGATGCTGCAAGCCTGGTAGCTCCCAGATTTTCCCACCATTTCTCCGTCTGTCTGTTTGCAAAGTCCATGTAGCTCTTTAAGGTCATGATCCTGTGCCATTGATATCAATGGGAATTTTGTCACTGACTTCATTGGCATGGGATTGAGCTCTAAATCCATTTCTCCCCAAACAAATGTATCAGTGCTGCAGCACATTAACATCTGTGTTTTAGTCATAGTTTTTCCAATCCCTGAATACCGACTGCTGAAGGAGCCATCATGGGCCAGCTGAGCTGGTGAAACTGACGACAAACTGCTGGGCATCTGAAGCATCTGCCTAACCCCTGACCAAGCCTGACAACCTCCCCTCCTCTACAACTTAATCCAACATGAGTCCTTCAACTAGCATTCCCCCTTTGCTGGAGTCAAGTTCACAGGAGAGCAGAAAGGAGGAGTGGTATTGTTAGGCTGAGGAAGAGGAGGAGGACTGGGTACCTTGTCTTTCATGCGTACTACCTAATATGCATCAAAACTGTCTCCTGACATCCTCAGCGACCGTTCCCATGACTGGTATTTGTGTTTCTGCTTTGAAAAGCCTACCACCCTACATTGCACTCATGAGCAACCTTACAGCAAAACCCAATCTCTGCTCAGCATGGGCCTGTGCTGCAAACTTTGGACCTGGATATCAAATGACCTATAGTTTGTGGTCATGTGGAGCTGGGGTTTTGGTGCAGGCCCACCTCTAGTGGGAGCATTTGGTAAGGAAACAAATTTCAGTATAATGCTTTCCAATGGGTCCTTGCAAACAGGAAGGAAAAAGATTTTCAACTTAACTATGTCCCCTTAAATGATTCTCATAGAGAATTGTTCAAGAAAAAATAAACAAAACAACATCCCACATATTGTTCATACCAATATTTCAGGTTTATTTATGACTAGCTGACTAGTTAAAGAAATTGCACTGTCCGACTGGGTTAACCCTTTGAAAGAAATATGATGTGATAGGATAACAGAGCTCTACAAAATAGTACTATAGTACATCACTGCTTGTGTGATACAAAAGTGTTAAAAGAAATAATTTTCAGTACATCAAGGTTATTATGTACCTATCATAAAATGAAACAATTAACACATGCACATACATACACTACATCCAGAATAAACAGTTAACTAAGGGTATATAAAAGTGACGGATCAATGACATTTGAAGAGAAGCTTTTTGTGAATTCTACCACCCTTTTAGCCTAGCAGAAGAATGTAAACTGCTCCTATCTTCTTTTTCTGCACAGTCATGCTGAACGGAGTACATCAAGCTGAGACCAACAAATCCATTGTATTCTTGGCCTCTAAGTGAAATCAAGTGCTGCCTTTTACTTCCTCATTTCAGTCTGGTGATGTCCCCAATGGTAGTATCCTCATTGCAGAGTACCCTTCCTCCAGAAGGATTATAAAGCACTTTACAAACTTTACCATGAATATGGCCCACGTTTCAAGGTGAAACATAACAATTGTTCGAGAGCAATACCATGTAGCACTTTACAACAGGAGGTGAAGAATACTGTATCCTTTGAAGCTAGAGAAGAATATCTAGATAAGAATAGTGTAGCTACCCAGTTGTCCAGGAAACAAGGATGAACGTCCCTCCTGTTGCAAAAAGACCTTACATGGTCACATGTGGTTAGGAGGACCTTCTTGCTGCACGTGGGTCTTCCTCAGAAGTTTCCCAACCATGTCTTGAGCATGCCAACCCCTGCCTAGGAGACCTAATGAGATCACAGGCCAAGGTAGTTTGGCTATTAAACCAAAGAAGGAAGAGGAAGAAGCATTTCTAAGCATTCTGGCTCAAATATGAGGAAAACAGAAGTGTTTCCATGAACAGATTTATGGCCTCATGGTCCTCATGTAGTTTTATCCCAGGATATTTTCTTAGGTACTGTAACATTCCCATCTGTTTTATGAGACTTAGAGAACAAAATCACTAGAGTTTATGAAAACTTTATTTCTGCTTCTGGAACTCCTCTAGAGCCTACAAAATGCTTTGTAACAAAGGTGCTCTACATTTTAGTACCATGCCAATCGCATAGAAACCTTTTCTAGAAAAGACAATATGGCAAAACTACACCTTGTTGCCCTGGTCCTATTCCACATGAGTGCCAAAAGTCCTATTGATTTCAATGGAACAGGATCAGGCCCTTAACCAGCAATGAGACCCTATCCCACACTGCTCATGTCATCTAAAGGCCATGTCATGGGTTAAAGACTACACCTGTAAAAATGAAGCCCAGAATCATAGAATCATAGAATATCAGGGTTGGAAGGGACCTCAAGAGGTCATCTAGTCCAACCCCCTGCTCAAAGCAGGACCAATTCCCAACTAAATCATCCCAGCCAGGGCTTTGTCAAGCCGGGCCTTAAAAACCTCCAAGGAAGGAGACTCCACCACCTCCCTAGGTAACGCATTCCAGTGCTTCACCACCCTCCTAGTGAAATAGTGTTTCCTAATATCCAACCTGGACCTCCCCCACTGCAACTTGAGACCATTGCTCCTTGTTCTGTCATCTGCCACCACTGAGAACAGCCGAGCTCCATCCTCTTTGGAACCCCCCTTCAGGTAGTTGAAGGCTGCTATCAAATCCCCCCTCATTCTTCTCTTCTGGAGACTAAACAATCCCAGTTCCCTCAGCCTCTCCTCATAAGTCATGTGCTCCAGACCCCTAATCATTTTTGTTGCCCTCCGCTGGACTCTTTCCAATTTTTCCACATCCTTCTTGTAGTGTGGGGCCCAAACTGGACACAGTACTCCAGATGAGGCCTCACCAATGTCGAATAAAGGGGAACGATCACGTTCCTCGATCTGCTGGCAATGCCCCTACTTATACAGCCCAAAATGCCGTTAGCCTTCTTGGCAACAAGAGCACACTGTTGACTCATATCCAGCTTCTCGTCCACTGTGACCCCTAGGTCCTTTTCTGCAGAACTGCTACCTAGCCATTCGGTCCCTAGTCTGTAGCAATGCATGGGATTCTTCCGTCCTAAGTGCAGGACTCTGCACTTATCCTTGTTGAACCTCATCAGGTTTTTTTTGGCCCAATCCTCTAATTTGTCTAGGTCCCTCTGTATCCGATCCCTACCCTCTAGTGTATCTACCACGCCTCCTAGTTTAGTGTCATCTGCAAACTTGCTGAGAGTGCAGTCCACACCATCCTCCAGATCATTAATAAAGATATTAAACAAAACCGGCCCCAGGACCGACCCTTGGGGCACTCCGCTTGAAACCGGCTGCCAACTAGACATGGAGCCATTGATCACTACCCGTTGAGCCCGACGATCTAGCCAGCTTTCTATCCACCTTACAGTCCATTCATCCAGCCCATACTTCTTTATCTTGGCGGCAAGAATACTGTGGGAGACTGTATCAAAAGCTTTGCTAAAGTCAAAGAATAACACATCCACTGCTTTCCCCTCATCCACAGAGCCAGTTATCTCATCATAGAAGGCAATTAGGTTAGTCAGGCACGACTTCCCCTTGGTGAATCCATGCTGACTGTTCCTGATCACTTTCCTCTCCTCTAAGTGTTTCATAATTGATTCCTTAAGGACCTGTTCCATGGAATTATATTGTAACATGAACAATATAATATATGCCTCCTTAAATCCCTTTTATATCACTTTTACTTAACCCCCTCAATCCCGTTCTTTAAGTCTCCAAAAAAATCTAATACCATCTGCAGGGCATAATAAGGATAGCAATAAGAGTAAATGATAATAATGAACAGCCAGATGTGGTAGTGGGGGAACCCTAGAACTCAGCCTAATGAGCAGGGGAGGGGATTGTTGACTTTCTCCAAATAAACCCCAATGATTAGTCAAGGGCTGCAATAATGCCAGGCTTATAGCTCAGAGGATGGTTCAATTATGCAGTATACAGTACAATTAACTGCCTGCAATTAGAATGAGTGCCTTAATTACTGTGTTTACACTTTGTAACCTCTTTGCTAAGATCAAATAATGTCTTCTCTGCATATTAAGTTGGGCATAAACATATTTTGCTTTCCACTCCTGATTTCTTACCATATGTTAGTTTGCAGAGCCGAGATGGAGTTTGGAGAATGATAGTTACAGTATTTGGGCTGGATGAAGTATAATGTAATAGAAATTGCAAAGTTTTGTTAAAGGCAAACACCAGACTGAAGTGATTTCATGCTTAATAAATATATATGATGATGGTTTTCTATGCCTTTCACACAAACGTTCATAACTACTCCTTCCGTTTCAAAGGTTCATAAAACAGACTTTTATCGTTTGAAGCCTCTTAAAATATGTTCTCTCTGGTGTCCTATTTCCATGTCCCTTTGCATTTTGGTTGGAAATATACTTTTGGCTGCTAAAGGAGCTCTGCCGATGCATGTAAAAATTGGTGTGTTTTTCCACTACTCCCAAGTGGCTGCTTTTTAAGATTTGTGATGTCACGTTGCACAAATAATCAGAGGCGGCTCTATGTATTTTGCCGCCCCAAGCACGGCAGTCAGGTGGCTTTCGGCGGCATGCCTGCGGGAGGTCCGCCGGTCCCGCGCCTTTGGCGTACCCGCCGCCGAATTGCTGCCAAAGCTGCGGGACCGGCGGACCTCCTGCAGGCATGCCGCCAAAGGCAGCCTGACTGCCGCCCTCACGGCGACTGGCAGGCCGCCCCCCGCAGTTTGCCGCCCCAGGCACGCGCTTGGTGCGCTGGTGCCTGGAGCCACCCCTGCAAATAATGATGCAATATTTCCAATTCATACGAGGCCCATCTAGCTGCCATTGAAGTCAATAACAATGTTCCCACTGAGTTCAGCGATGCAGGCTCAGGTCCACTGTGATTATTCGATCATTTTGGCTCCAATTTCCAAATGTGGGCATTGAAAGCTGGCCCCTATACCACATTTCAACACAAGGTGTCTAAATACCAGTTTTAGGTGTCCAATTTGGCACTTTAATGTAGAATTGCTTTAATTGCTTACATTTATGAACTCAAATTTCAAAATTTAGGCACATTTTTATTTGCTCAGAATTAATGTATGAACCAAAGGAATCCAACAGTTCAGAAAGTGCAGATTCCTGTCCCCATTAGTCAAGAGTGAGACAAACACGTGGTAGAGAAAACTTCATTTTAGGACCCAATCTGGCAAGATGCTGAGTACCTTTGATTCCCATTGGACACTCCAGAAGTTAGTTAGCACTTTGCAAGATCAAACCTTATAAAGAAAGTATTATAGTTTCAGATCACTGACAATGGTTCATTTCCATTTTCGTCTACCCACCTGTGTACAAGGTCCTATTTTCTTGATACTAGCCTCCAAAGAGAGTTGCGTTTTCCATTAGAACTTTTGCCAAACACAGAGTTTTAAATGGGAAACAGAACTTTTCAGTAAGGTAGGAGCAAGACTAGGAACTGTCTCTGCGGAGTACACACCTGGGATTCATATACCTGACCACTAGATGTCACCAATTATCAATAAAGCCAGAGCCAAAATGGCTGTCCTGGAGCAGTGTAAAAGACCTATAAGATGTCGTATGAGGATAACCAAGGCATGGAGTGGTGATGTGAATTGCCCAAGGTCACACAAAACATCAGTGGAAGAATAGGGGGTGGAATGTAGGCCTCCTGACACGTAGTTTTCTGCTCTAACCACTACATCCAGAGCTGTCCTTAGGATTTATGGGGCCCTACGCAGTATTATTAAACTGGTGCCCCTATGCCCAACTTGGGGCACAGCCACCACCTTTACCCGCAACCCCCCAGAAGACCTCCCCCACCCATTGCTGACACACACCGAGCTTTGTGTGCAGCAGACGCTGCGGCAGCCTGGGCTCGCAGCCCGAGATGGGAGGGATGAGGCAGCAAAGGATACCGAGCTGTCAGTCCTGCCTCACGGCAGCGGAGAGTCACAGTTCCCCGCAGAGACCCCCATATCCTCTCTCTCATGCAGAATGTGCCGCGCCAGTGCATTCGGCTCTGTGAATATGGCCCCTGCCTAAGGAGACTGCAGCGCACTGGGTGTGCAGGAGCCAACCCACTCTTACCTGCTATCCCGGTGGTGCCCCAAATTTTCGGGTGCCCTACGCAGCTACATATGCTGCGTATGCCTAAGGATAGCCCTCTATATCTGACCCAAATTTTGGACTATTTTGGGAAGTTTTCTGAATATCCATAGAGTTGCCTTTTACTTTCTTCCATGTCTTCTATCTTTAAATATTTTCTTAAAAGACATTAAACAAATGGCTGTGGTTTGCTTCCTATAAGGAAGTTGACCATGCCTTTGTGATTAGAAATGTGCTAATAACATTTCAGTTTTGTAAGAACACATAATGGATAATGGCAAATATATAAATCCACGTTCACTCAACTTCTCAGGCTTTGCTTTTAGTTAATGTGCAAATATATGCAAGACTTAGCTGGAAAAGCAGGACTTGGCTAAGAGGTTCACTCTTGTAAGAGGAAGTAGCCCAGTGGCTTGGCTTTCAGATCCACTCGGAAGTCTATGTCATCAGATGTCTTTGCAAGAAATGGTTTTACCCTGATGCTTTTGAATTAACTTATTACTTGGCTGTTTTCAAATCTTTAAAAAGCAGCATCTTTTCATGTTCCCGATGATCACATTTAACTTTCTTGTTGATAAAGAAACACCCACATATACCCTGATGGCTCCCTCTGCTGCAGTAGTTAAATGATAGATGGAGACTGAAATATTTGGGTCAGATCTTTAGCTGGTGTAAATTTGCATAGCTCCAATAAGGTCAATGAAGCTCTGCTTGCAATCTGTATAGACAAGACAGACAGAGAATAGGAAAGAATAAGTATTATTTTCATCCTCATTTTACAGCTGGGAACTGAGGAACAGAGGGATTAAGTGATTTACCCATGGTTTCCTTGGAAATTTGTGGAAGGGCCAGGAATTGAACCTAGATCTCCTAAATCACAATCTAGTAACTTAAATACAAGGCCGTCCACCTGGGAGGGATAAGTAAATTGTAGAGGATACATGTCCACCCCCAATCGGTCTTGCCTATGCAGTTTTATGTTCTAATGCTATCACTAGTCTTGGGCCTAAGCCAGAGATCAGATCTGGATCTGAACTTTCCTACAATTTAAGGGTGTTCATATCTGGGGTGATAGTTCAGGCCCATTTCTTGTTGTTACATATGGGTCCATGTCAGATGAGATGGCTTTATTTTTTCCTCTTCCCTTTGCTCTACAAATGACAGCAACCATTTACAGAAAAGATTATGCGATCAAAGAGAGGACCATTACCTCCCTGATCCATTCTTTGCCCTTGGCTGGCTGATGGGGACACATCAGAAAATCACAGGCTAGCCATACAGCAGAAGTTCAGTGGTACTTTGAGGTCTGTGGGAGAAAAGGTTAAGTGAGAGATGTCATGGCCCACAGTTGGTGCTTCAGGGCAACAGGAAATGAAAATCAGTACTGTTCCCATCAAAAGTTGACAAGTAACAAACCCAGATATGTTTCCTGAAGACTTATAGAGAACCAGGTTGAACACACCTTGTAGTTTGTTTGATTGGTTTCATACTTTTGTCGGTGTCTTGTCATGTAATCAGACATCCACCAGAAATATAAACAAGATTCAATTTCATTATTAACCTTTCCTCTCACATCAGACTGGGATCCATCTGATCTGCTACCTACATCAGCCGCCTTGTTGCTAGAATCTAGTGCTAACCCAAATAATATTGATTAATAGATTCATATATTTTAGGACCAGAAAGGACCATTCTGATCATCTAGTCTGACCTCCTGTAAAACACAGGCCAGAGAAATTCACCCAGTAATAGCTGCATCAAGCTTATAAATTCTGATTGAGCTATAGCATATCTTTTAGAAAGATATCCCATCTTGATTTAAAGACTTCAAGTGATGGAGAATCCCACTTCCTTAGGTAAGTTGCTCCAACATTTAATTACCTTCTGGTATCCTCTGAAGCATTCTAGCAAACCAATCTGAAATATCAGGAGGGCTGTTTCTTATTGCTATCCCTAATATGCATTCCCAAGACCTAACCCAGGGCAATGGGAGGTACCACTGGGCAAATATTTACTTTACAGATTGGGCTAAACAGGATGAAGATACAGAACTATTTCATGCTCTAATTGTAGTAAATTATCACATTATACAGGTAAATTGACATAGGAGAGGTTACTTATCTAGTTGCCTTATCTTAATGCTTACTCACAAATGGGGTGAGGGCAGAGATAAGGATGAGATGGGAAGGGAGAGGAAGGCTGAGGGGGAAGAGGTCAGATAGCAAAGGGGATGAAAGTGAACCAGCTGATATCTGAATTTCTTGAGTCTTGAGCGTTGAACAGAGCATTCCATTAGCATAGAGATGGGCCCTGGTCTGAACACCTGCAAACTTTGGATCTGGAGCCGAACTTTGCAGCTCAGCTTCACCAAAGGTCATGGTAGATTCTCCATCACTGGCAATTGTAGTTGTTAAAGATATGGTGTAGTTCAAATGGAATTATTCTGGAGAAGTTCTATGGCCCGTATTATACAGGAAATAAGACTAGGTGATCACAAAGGACCCTTCTGACCTTGGAATCTATGAATCTCTAATGAACACAGGCCTATTTTTTCAGAAATGACTAATGATTTGTGGCTGCCCAACTTGAGACATCTTAAATGAGCCTGATTTTCAGAAAGTGCTGAGCTCTTGTTTGTGAAAATTGAGCCCCGTTATGGTGTCTCAAATTGGGCACCCAAAAACTGAGGCACTAAATATCACTAATTACTTCTGAAACTGTAGGCTAGAGTTTATTTCATTGCTATAGCAGTGCAAACAATAGGAAGTGTATTGTCTTTCTCATGTTGTTTTCTTCCTTGCTGGAGATCTCTTTCTCCATAAAGGAGCTTTATATCACTGGACGTTAATTGCTCTCTAGTGAGAACACTGAAACTGGGCTCTATAGATGGATTTGTGACTGCGCTGATTGCTTCTGTGAGGTTTTTGTTTTATTCTCTAAATGGATGAGAGCAGGTCAGTGAACCGTGTCACAGTTCACATATACTTTTTTTCCTTTGCTGAAGATGGGGTGACCTCTTGTGACTCTGGGCCAAACACATTACTGGTCTAACTCCATCGCATTCAGTGGAGTTACACCAGGGATAAACTTGCCCTTCTGCCTCTTAGCAGGATGGCTGTGATAAGAGATGGAAAATAAATACAAAGAATGTATAGTTGTTATAGCAATATATTATTTATTATTTGTATTCTAGTAGTTCTAAATGGATCCCAACTGAGATCAGGACGCCATTGTGCTAGGCACTGTGAGAGACAGTCCCTGCTTCAAAGAGCCTGCAATCTAAATAGATAAAAAGTGGGAGGGGGAAAGAGAGGCAGCTAGCCCAGGCTCACAGTTGGTCAGTGGCAGAGTTGGGAACAGAACTCAGATCTCCTCAGTTCCAGTACAGTCTTAACCACTAGATGCATCTGTCACCCTAAATCATTTCCTTGGCATAGCTCTGAAATATCTTCTCTTTAAAAAATAAAACACTACAGCGCTTTTAAAAACCTTGGGTTGTCTGTTTCACAGCCTCTCTGCCTATGTGCCAATCATCTAAGGCACCTATCACAGTGGTATCTGAGCTACTCATCCTTTTTAAAGAACAAATTCTCAGAATAAATACATTTTAAGTCACAGACTCTCTCTTTTTATATTCCTCTCTCATTGGGCAGGTATTTACATGCGTAACTTCTGCTAGCTCTGATGAAAGTTCAGGGGCGGTTCTAGTTTTTTGCCGCCCCAAGCACGGCAGGCAGGCTGCCTTTGGTGGCTTGCCTGCTGGAGGTCCCTGGTCCCGCGGATTCGACGTACCCGCCGCTAAATTGCCGCCAAATCCGCGGGACCGGCGGACCTCCCTCAGGCAAGCCACCGAAGGCTGCCTGACATCCGCCCTCGCAGGGACCGGCACGGCGCCCCCCGTGGCTTGCCGCCCCAGGCACGCGCTTGGCGCGCTGGTGCCTGGAGCCGCCGCTGTGAGAGTTACAAGATGCACATACAGTCAGTACCCATTTGTTCTGTTGGAAATACAGCGCCTCGCTTGAAAAGGGACTGGCCACATGCTCAGGGATCAGAATAAGCTTTCTCACGGGGTCTCCCACTACAATGAATGGGAGACATGAACTCTTGCGTCTCCTGTTCCATGACATTTTGATGCTTTTTTCAGCCATTTGGTCACCCTGTTCTTCCAGTGGATGTAGAAATAATGGGCTATTTGCTCAGCTCATGTAAGGCAACATCACTCCATTGAAGTCAATGGAACTACACAGATTGACACCAGCTGAGGATTTGGCCCAACATGGTTTGTAGCTAAAGTCTATCCTCTGTAGTCTGCTTGAGTTCAGTTACAGATACTCTGAGCTGTTCAACTGTAGCTAGAAAATTGTAAAAAGTGTTCTGTAGCCATTTTGCATTGGGATTATCCTGGTATCTTGGTTGCAGAGCAATGGTATCACATACTTAACAGAATAAGAAACTACAGCCCACTGTAAAATTTCAGGGGACTTGCAGATTCAGTGTGGATTTCAGAAGGGTTCTTGATCGTTTGGATTTGCAGACATAATGAGATGCTCTAAGATGGACTGTATACACAGAGACACAAAGAGCTCTGAAGTATCAATGACACATTTTCTAGCAAACTTGCTAGTAAAATGGAGAAACAAGAAAAAAGTTTGTGTGTGAATGAGTATGCCAGCTGATCATAGCTAAGGAGGGAGTGATTGGTTTGCTGAGTGTAGTCTGCAATAGAGATGACTTAGGTCTGGTCTTCTCCAGTGAGGCATTTTTGTCCATCCGTTCCCTTGTTTCATTCGGATGCAAATTGCCAGCGATATCTGAGCCTGGCCTTCCCCACCACACTATCCATTCTCTAACAAGGCTTCCTTGAGACACTGATTAAGCTAAAAGATAGGACTGTCAACACAGAGGACCTATGGTTTTTGCATCCTTCCCCCCTTCCGTTTTGCCTGTCATCTCGCCCTTCTGCTCCCTCCTTTCTCAGCAGAAGCACAACTTTACCTTCCGCTTGAGCCTGTGCGGGCATACAGATTTAGGGTAGGCAGTGCCCTTCTTATGTTGGCCACTCAGGGGCACCAGAGTGCAAGGCACGTTGCCCTCTTTGTGTCCCGAAAAAGCCTGAAAACATGGGAGGTGCTAGATAAAATGGGGGAGAAGTTATGTGACATTTTATTTAGTATCTCGGCTTATTCAGCTCACTGCGTTTCTGAGAACTTTCCGGGTGAACACCTGACAAGTTGGTAGAGGCTATTTACAAAACAAAGTGGGCAAAATGTATCTCAAGAGCCATTCCAGTGAGATGAATTTAACCCATTGTCTTTTATCAGGATGGCTTTTCCCCCAAAGTCTTTATTGTCTGGCTTGCAGCATTAACTTTCTTTGATAACAAGAAACAAAAGACCCTGCTTGGACTGCAGCCAAAACAGCCCCTTTTCCTTTTGATGTCACACTCTGCTTCAGAGGATTCTCCCCTGTCTGAGGCCCAGGCAGATATTTTGTCTAATTAGCCCATCATTCTACAACTGCAGGGAGTTGGGATTTAACACTTTGCCTGCTGCTGCCTGCATAAGGCATTTGCACCCTGTCAGGAATTATTATTATTTGCTTGAAAAGTGTTCCTTTATGAAGAAGAATGAATAAAGCTTCTTCCCTCAGAGCAAGTTAGGATCAGAGCTTGAGTGTTACTCTTAAAACTATGGGCCAAATCCTGAAAGGTGCTGAGCACCATCAACTGGAGTTCAGGGGGAACTGTGTGTGCTGAACTCATCAGAGGATCAAACTGGTATTTCTTGAGTAGTTTAGCATGTGTCATGTGTCAAGCCAGTCTTGGATTCCAATATGCAGATGAACCAGGGAGAGGCAGCTTGGCTCAGTGGATAAGGCACGGAGGCCTGGCAGTCAGGATGCCGGCATTCTATTCTGGACTCTGCCTCAGAATCACTTCCCCATCCCTCGCACCCTTTGTCTTGTCTACTTAGATTGTAGGTTCATAGTACCTATTTTTAAAAAGGGGAACAAAGAGGACTCAGAGAACTATAGACCAGCCAACCTAATGTCCATCAAGATACTGGAACAAATTATTAAGCAATCAGTTTGTAAGCACCTACAGGATAATAGGGTTATAAGGAATAACCAACATTGATTTGTCAAGAGCAAATGCCAGACCAACCTAATTTCCTTCTTTGACAGGGTTATTGGCCTAGTGGCTGGGGGGAAGCTGTAGACATGATGTATCTTGATTTTAGTAAGGCTTTTGACACAGTCCCATGTGACATTCTCATAAGAAAACTAGGGAAATGTGATCTAGATGAAATTACTATATGGTGGGTTCAAAACTGGTTGAAAGACTCAGAGTAATTATCAAACTGGGGGGTCATATCTCATGGGGTCCTGCAGAGGTCTGTTCTGGGTCTGGTCCTATTCAATATTTTCATTAATGGCTTGGATAATGGAGTGGAGAGTATGCTTATAAAATGTGTAGATGACACCAAGCTGTGAGGGGTTGCTAGCACATTGGAGGACAGGATTAGAATTCAAAATGACCTTGATAAATTGGTCTGCAATCAACAAGATGAAATTCAATAAAGACAAATACAAAGTACTACATTTACAAAGGGAAAATCAAATGCACAGCAATAGGGACCAACTGGCTAGGTGGTAGTAGTGCAGAAAAGGCTCAGGGGCTATAGTGGATCACAACTGAATGTGAGTTGACAACATGATGCAGGACAAGAAAGAAGTAATTGGCTTAGGTTTCCGTTAGATATTAAGAAAAACTTTCTAACTCTAAGCTCTGGAATAGGCTTCCAAGGGAAGTTGTAGAATCCCCATAATGGGAGGTTTTTAAGAACAGGTTAGACAAACACCTATCTGGGGTGATCTAGGTATACTTGGCCTCTCCTCAGCAGGGGAGGCTGGACTAGATGACCTCTTGAAGTCCCTTCCAGCCCTATGAATTTATGTGCATGTACAGTGCCTACCATAATGGGGCCCTCTTCTTGGTTGGGGCCACTAGGCGCTACCGGAATACAAATAAATAATAATAATAATAATGAATAAATAAATAACCAGGTGGAACATTCCAAATGTAAAAGATATGGTTACATCTAAACTTCCGCTATAACAGCACCATCACTTACAGACATAACCCTGCCTCCACCACTGCTCCTTAGCACTGGCAGCTGTCACTTTATAACCGCCTCTTCTGTGCTAATAGGCTTTGGAAGGCAGGTTCGTTAACACACTGACTGCCAGGGTAGTGCTTTAACGAGCCCTTCTCAGCACTTCCTATCTTATCTGGAGCACGATAAGCACAAAACGTCCCCACAAAGTTGTTATAAATCATATTTTATTGATGCACCTTTTCATTTAAAACGGCTGCCTGCACTGCAATATGGTTGCCTTGGTTTGCTCTGGAGGAGGTGATATTGTATAATGAGCGTGCTGCAAGGTTATTTTGCACCCTCATAGGGGATATGGGATTTGGTGATTCTTTGGGGATAGATTGTCCTCTTGAGAAAAATGGCTTTAGCATTGGTTGGAACTGCCTGGCGATAACTTCACCAGCTCGTTGGTCCTGCCCCAAAGGGCATTTATTTCCATTTGTTGCAAATTTTAATGGATAACAGGAAGCAGGGTTTGGGAGGTTTGTGTTTTGGGGATTAAAGCTGACAATGTTAAAAGAAAGGTTTACTGTTTACGTAGCTGGTTCTCACAATGAACATTTGTGTGCCTCTTTGTGTGGGTGGGTGTGTGACAGAGAGAGATTGTATTTTATTTGTTGTTATGAATGCTATGAGGAAACTCAAAGGCAATGACATCTAATGCACTTCTAGGCTGCATCCGGCAAGGTATTTCCAGTAGAGATAGGGAAGTGTTATCCTCATTATACAAGGCACTGGTGAGACCTCTTCTGGAATACTGTGTGCAATTCTGTTCTCCAATGAGAAAGATGAATTCAAACTGGAACAGGTACAGAGAAAGGCTGCTAGGGTGATCAGAGGAGAACCTATCTTATGACAGGAGACTTAAGGAGTTTGGCTTGTTTAGCCTAACAAAACGAAGGCTGAGGGGAGATATGATTGCTCTCTATAAATACATCAGAGGGGATAATCCCCAGGGAGGGAGAGGAGTTATTTAAGTCAAGGGCCAGTTTGGCACAAGAACAAGTGGATATAAACTGGCCATTAATAAGTTTAGGCTTGAAATTAGACAAAGGTTTCTAACCATCAGAGGAGTGAAGTTCTGGAACAGTCTTCCAAGGGGAGTCGGGGCGGGGGGGAAAAAACCTAACATGGTTTAAGACTGAGCTTGATAAGTTTATGGAAGTGGTGGTATGATGAGATTGCCTACGAGAGCATGTGGCCCATTCTTGACTGGAGATAGGACACTAGAAGGGGAGAGCTCTGAGTTACTAGAGAGAATTCTTTCCCAGGTGTCTGACTGGTGGGTATGACTCATATTCTCATGGTCTAAATGATCTCCATATTTGCAGTCGAGAAGGAATTTCCCCCCAGTCATATTGGCAGAGACCCTGGAGGGCTTCCACCTTCCTCTGCAGCACAGGGCATGGGTCATTTGCTGGTTTGAACTAGATTAAATGGTGGATTCTTTGTAACTTGAAATCTTTAAATCAAGATTTGAGGACTTCAGTAACTCAGGCAGCAGTTATGGGCCTTCTACAGGAATGGATGGGTGAGGTTTAGGGTTGCTAACCCTCCAGGATTGTCTTGGAGTCTCCAGGAATTTTGCCATGTAATGAAACCTCCAGGAATACATTCAACCAAAACTGGCAATCCTAGTGAGGTTCTGTGGCCTGCAATGTGCTGGAGGGCAGACCAGATGATCATGAAGGTTCCTTCTGGCCTTAAAGTTTTTATGTATATAGCGATCAAGTTATGATGGTTCCATTAGTCCTATATTTGTGAGATTTTGTAAAAATGGTAAATTCTTGTATTCTCCTGTTTTATTTTGTAAACTCCTGCATCTTGATCAAATCTTGTTCTCCTGTGTACCTTAAACATTATAAGGAAAAAGTTATGTGTAGCTGTCACTGATGACATTTTCCAGGTATCAATATGGGCCTGTTTCTGACCTCCTTTAAGATGTGATCCAAAGCCCTTTGAAGACAATGGGAATCTTTCCATTGGCTTCAGTGGTGTTTGGATTATGTCCTCACATGCAGTTTACACTGATTGATTTCCCTGGAGTTACTCCTGTTATACACTAGTGTCACTGAGATCAGAATCCAGCCCCATGTGTTTTATTGCCATTGCAAGAGCTATATGTTTGTCATGATATATAACAAATTCAATATCCATCCATTCCTAGCAGCATGCAACATTTAGAGCCATATTTTTGGCACCAGCCACCATTTTTGCTAACCTGCTTTTTGGCCTGCAATCGATGGTGCCCACAAAAAATCTGTTCCCATTTGACATGCAAAAATACCTATCTGCATTTGTAAAATGGATATGTGCCTAATTTTGCAGGTGCAGTTATCTGTGTGCACAAATGTGGTGGGTATGTAGAAGTGGAGTTAAGTTTGGGTTTAAATTAATGGACAGGATCTCTTTAAGTTGGTCTGTTTCTCTTCTCGTGCAGTATATCTGGCTTCCTGATTCCCTGTTCACACATATACAAACTCATGAGGGAAGGCAGGTGCACCTCGTGTTTCATCCTACTAGACCGTGCTTGTTGTATGGTCTTTGCACAAAGCCAGAGGGATTTTTGTTCGATTTCTTTCTGACAAACCCAAAAGCCCAATTAAATTGACTTTACTGATCTAGCATTATGTGATCATCATGAAGAGAGTAATTTTAAATGGATATTTTAATGGGGCTTTAATTGTAATTGTTGAGCACCTGCAGAGTACTAGCCCTAGAGCTTTCAGTGTGGAAAAAGCCAGGCGATAACTTGAATTTAAATAACAATGAAACATACACTAACAACAACATAATGCATTATGAAAAGTCCAAGATTTTGCAATCAGGCCCTGCTGGCATTTTTTACTGTGTCAGGTTTGTGGGGAGTGTGTATGTGTGTGTGTGTGTGTGCCTGTGCACATGCATTACAGGGTAGGGGTTAGTTTTTGGATCAGGTTTTGTTTTCAAAATAAGCTTAAATTAGCAAAAGGAATCATAAAACTTATTTAGAGGCAAAGAAGTGTGGTGATGATTAAATAAGAAATTTAGAAATATGTGAATGAAATATTCTCTTGTTCTTTTGATGCAGACATTAGATTGTGTCTCATTCATCATCATAATAGGGAATTGATTGCTGTGTTGGAAAAGTGTAATTGAGGAGCAGCATGGGATAGGGAAATGAGCATGGGACTGGAAGTCAGGAGATCTGGGTTTTAGTTGATGCTCTCCCACTGGCTTGCTGAGTGACCTAAAGAAAAATCACCTAACCTCTGTATCTCAGTATTCCTAGCTGTAAACCAGGATAATCTGATTTATCTACCTTACCCGAGGAAGATTTTTCAAGGCACAAACAGGAGTTAGGCATCTAACTCCTGTTGACTTTCAATGGGAATTGGGTACTTAGCTGTTTTTTGTGCCTCTGAAAATCTACTTTATAAATGCTTTTGTTTGTATAGTTAATGTTTGTAAATGTGCTTGGAAGATTAAATGTGTTATATACAGTAAGGACTTATTATTGCAATAATTTTACTATATTATTATTTATTTAGAGAGGCAGCATTGTCCAGTGGCTAGGACATTGGACTAGGATTTAGGACTTGGGTTCTACATCAGGCTTTGCCGCTGACCTGACATGTAACCTTGGGCAAGTCACTTCACCTCTCTGTAACTTTTATTCTCCTCCCACACTTTGTATATTGTGTCCTCCTTAGGGCAGGGACTGTCTCTTACTAGGTGTTTGTACAGCACCTAGTACAGAGGGGCCCAGATCTCAGTACAAATAATAATAAACAAGTTAATTGTAAGTGCTAAGTGTTATTATCTTTTATAAATTCTACGTGGGTAATTTATTAGCAACAAATCAGTGAAACCAATAACACCGAATGATGACTGAGAATTCCCACAATAATTTATATTTCTTGAAAAGCTAAAATCTTTTATGTTATGTTTTTTCTATTTATTGTCCCTGCAAAACAATCCTTCTGTGATAGCTACTTATTTCTGGGGGTTGTCAGGGTGGTGGGGAGTGATACATTTCCCCCTTTATTTTAGGAGTCCTCTTTGTGTGAAGCATCTAACTGAACGGACAATACGTGCAAGACCCTGTTTTTCCTCCCAGAGCTGAAGTTAAAAATTATTCAATGTAAAATTCCTGGCCTGTGAAACAGAGGCTCCGTACTGTACCAGGCAAAGATTTTCACCAGCATTCTCTTGCTTAGCCAAGGCTGAGATAACAGACACTGTAAAGCATTTGCTGGAATAAATCTACTCTTCTGAGATTCCATCGGGGTGTTCATCTTCCACCTTGTTTTTCCTTTGCTTAATAAGGTATTGCCTGAACTTACGGTTGATATTTGAATTGACTTTTTTATTAATATGATCAAGACTAAGTGAAACTCAATCTTATTTTTGTTTGCTTGCATTTAAATGTCAAGAAAGACTGCAAAGAACAAGTAAGTGGTAGATTGTTTTTTTTTTTTTTTAAAGCAAGGTTGCCTTTCCAGTCAAAGAGTAATTGTACTTTGCAGTGTATAGTGGGAGTTTTGAAAAATGTTTAGGGGCCAAAAGTGTGAAATTACTGCACTTTATGTACGACTCTCAGGAACAGTGAAATAAGGCTGAATTCTAAGGAAGTCTTTGTGATCCAAGACAATTTGCTTGATGTGGTGATCAGTGGTGTAGTGGTTCTGATCACTGGCCTTTTGTGTAAAAAAACCCAGCCAGAAGTTCCTTCCTGTGTTTCTGATCAGTTCTAGAAGGGGTCAGGGACTGTGACACTTTTCAGAAACAGCCGAGGAGTCACCAACGTGGGAAACAGAAGGAAAGGAGTGGAGTGGTTTTTACAACAAAATGTTTAAACTAGAATTGATCTGTAACAGGTATTGATTACAATCAAACCTTTGCTATTTACTTTGAAGTGACATGAACCTCCAGCATCAGCTTATTACCATAGTAATCAGTCACCTTGTGAAATCATCTCCTGTTCAGTGTGATCCTACATTTCTGGTATGAAAGTATTAGCCGAGAACCCTTGCGTTTTCTATTGCTGCACATATTTTTGGATGGGGATATGCAGTGCATCCTACAACAGAAGCTAATTTAGCATCCACATTCTGTTCTCTTCATCTGAACGGTAATAAAACAAGAAACATAGTCGGATGGAGGGGTTTGGTACATTTCTAAGACAGGTGAGCAATAAAAATTTTGGAGCATCTAATCCTTATAGATGTTTCCAAGTTTCCATCTGGAAACCAAGCACTGTTACTGATTTACCAAACATTTCTCTTCTTTCTGGGACATTTTCATTTGGCTAGTCCAGTTATCATGGTGAGGTGAGGCCGACAAAGAGAAACATCAAAAACTAACAAATCCAAATAACTTTCTAGGTGGGCAAAACCCAGATAAAAATTATAACTTGATGGAAGAGATGTTAAAAATGTTTCCTAAAATTCTTGTGATCTTGGTACTTTCAGTAGCATTTCTAGACAGGCTGTGTCACAGCCTAGCATAGTGCTACATGACTTACCTTCCAGCATGCCATGTGCATGTTAATAGTGATTATCATGAGTAAAACAGGGACAGTAGCGCACATCAGAGGTTTCATCTTCTTTGTTTCCACCAGGACCTTCTTAAGTTTGTTACAATAGGCCAGTTTCAGTGCTTGTGTATGTGATCAAAGCTTTATTAAAGACAAAGGAGTTGCACCTGTTCAGATCAAGACTGAATTTGATCAACTCTTTTTATTAAACACCTCCTAGTGTTCAGGACTCCTTATAATCATGTTAACATTTCAGCTAGGGCCTGCTCCAAAGCCCATTGAAGTCAATGGAAAGATCCCATCAACATCCATGGGCTTTGGAGCAGGATTTAGCTGACTATCTGCAGCCTTTTCTTTTTCTTTTTCCAAAAAATGTGAGATATTTTGTTCCCTGCCTCCAGTGGGAAAGATATTTATAACAGTCATCTTATCCAGCGGTGACAGCTGAAATGAGCAAACATTTCATGAAAGGATTTTGCCCTTTCAGAAAAATGTTCTCAAATCACATATTGCAGCACTGCAACCTTGCTGTGCACTTGTTCTTGCTGTGAAAAGGAAATATACTCCTGTCAGATGCCTTTGTTGGACTGGTATGTGCACGTACATACTCTTAACATGGTAACTATACTGACATTAGTTATAGATTCCTTTCTTGAGGATGGGATGTTGATTATATGTCCTATAAATTTATGAGACAACCTATCCCTCCCTCTCCTTCTCATTCTCGGTCTCTTCTTAATCCATCATTGATGGTAGAATTTGGATGGTTTTCCAAACTCGAGGATTTGTACTGTTGCTAGGTTTTTCTGATATATACCCTGAAAGTTTAATTAATTCTAGCCCAGAGTGATTGCCATCAGTTAAATTTTGTGTGTGTGTGTGTGAATCTCTAACACCATATATGCAACTATGACCCTATATGTGCAATTCTGCCCCCCTATTTCCATATGTACATCTCTCTCTCTCTCTTTCTCTTTGTCCTCAAAGAGGTACTCTTTCTTCTTGATCCTCAGTGCTGGACATCTCGCCACCTAACTCAGAAGGCCAAGGAAAGTTGGATCCCTTCAAAGCTCATCCATGCTGCTGTTTCTTTGATTTCTTTGGCTTTCTGAGATGTAGCTCAAGGCATGACTCCTCTAGGGTATTAATATACTGCCTTCATAGAGTTCCCTGGGCATCAACAGTTACATGTTATGAACATTTGATTTGGGGCTGTTGCTCAAATTAACACATTTCAAGCAGAGTGTCAGCAGTGGAAGCAGAGACAGTGAATTTATCTTCCTATAAACCTAGTTTTAGTAGCAGTTGGTATAGAAATATAGGAAATATTGTCAAGTTCTTAGCGCATACAACGGTAAAACAAGTGTTCTGGATTCAATTCCTGGATCTGTAGCTGACTTGCAGTATGAGTATGTGCATGCAGTATGAGGAAATTTTCTAAGACTCAGTTTCCCCATCCATAAATTGGTCATAATACTCACTATACAAGGCTGTCATGAGGCTTATTAACAGTGTGCAAAATGCTTTGAGAAACTTGGATGGAAAACTCAGTATAAATTCAATGTACTCTTTTTAATCCTAGATTATGATTTTATTATACTATACAAGCACAGGATTAGAAAGAGTGCTGCCATTCAGTGGACACAATGTGTTAGATTCTGATCTCAGCTACACTGGTGTAATTTAGGAATAACTCCATCACATTCCTTGGAATTACCCCTGGGTTGAATTTAGCCCAGTGTCACAATCTGAAGCACTGAAGGACCTGATCCTGAATTCCGTGGGAGTCTTTCTATTGACTTCAGTGGGCTTTGGATCAAGCCCTAAATGAAGATTTTAAAAACTAGGATTTCTACGGCTAGGAAATCCACAGTTTGAGCCTTTGAGATGTCATTTGTGTGGGCCGAAAGGGAATGAAAGTTTTCCTGGGGATACGAGACATCTTGTTGTTAGCTTTTATCATGACCTTTGAACTTTCTTGGGGAAGCAGAAAGGGGTTGGTTATTAGAAGCAAATTTTGATGTTTGCTCCCAACAAAATCAGCCTGATTACACTTTAACTGACCAGGGTTTGCACTCAAAGCCAGAGAGACAATCTCTCATGATAACATCTGACACCCTGTCACTTAGGGTAGCTCAAATATGCACCATTAGGTGTTTGTATGTTTGTTTTGACAAGCAGCTCTTAAAGGTAGAGTGCCCTTGTTCACTTGAGACAAGAATTGCTGCTTGTTATCCTTGATGCAGAGGATAGGAGTTTTTGATTCCATAATCATGTACAATTCCTTAAATCTGTGGGCATTGGGTGCCTAATTCCCTTAGGCCCCTTTGATTATCCCAGCCTATTTTGCTCAGTCCTGCATAGTAACTGAGGCAGATCATTTTACTCTATAATCTTGAGCTTTATCTATTTGTGAGAAGTTAGCAGTGACTTCATTTACTCTTTTTGGGATAGTAGAGTGCATGTGTGTACGCACATTACAACCAGACTAACAGTTAGCCAAGCCCCAAACAAGAGAAGGGATCCAATCCCCCAGAGGGGGGGGAATAGCACAGGATCTGATCCCCACTGCAGTCTCATTGCCAGAGTGTAATAAGGAGTTTGGCAATGAGTTGTTTTCCCACTCCTTGAACCCACTGTTGGAAAGGCAGGTAGAGCCAGACCGTGTTTTGCAGAGCTTGCATGGCATGCGTGGCCCCCAGAAGAGCAAGGCTGGAGAAGTTACTTGCTTTGCTTGTGCTTAAAGCAGCCCTGTGTGTGTGTGTTTGTGTGTGCGTGTTTGTGTGTGCGCACAAATATGGCACTTAACCTTTCCAGGTTAACCACTGGCTCTTGTGCCAGCAGGTGTCTTGGGGATTTCTGTCTGGTGGAATCAGGAATATATCTGGGAGCAGGGCCGCCGAGAGTGGGTTCGGGCCCCCCAGCAAGGGCAGACCGGCTAAACAGGGCCGACAAAGCCGGGCCCCGGGCCCCCTTCCGGCCCGCCGGGCCCCGGTAATTTGTACCGGCTCCCCCCCTCCCATCGGCCCTGTCTGGGAGGAGGAAGGCATCACCCTCCAGAAACTGGGTGGGGATGTAGTGCAACTGGTACACAAAGCCGTAGAAACATTTGTATGCAAGGAGAGATGTGAGGTGAATGGCCGCCGGGATGCAAGTCACCTGGAGGCAGCTCTATGAGGGATACAGAGAGTTGGAAGGCAGTGTAGGCTGGATGTCTGGTAGTTGGACAGACACAAAGTGCCAGCAACTGAGCCAAGGCTCTTGACCACAGAGCAACTGAATCAGCTCCCTTCAGAAGGGGATGACTGGATGCTAGAGAAGAGTGGAAGAGCTCGCTATCAGCTGCATCTCAACTGCACTACACATGTGGTACATCTGTCTGAAGCAGTTAAAGGCTAAGGTGGTCCCCTTTCTAGCTGTCTGTAGAGAAAGTGGAGAGATCAGAAAAGACAGTGATCTGAAATGCCCCCCCCCCCATATTCTTGAGCATTGTTGGGAATCCAAGCCCACTTGTACTGTAGTGTCAAAATATGGGAGCACATTTCTGCTGCTTGCCCTTTAGGGGTTAATGAAATTACATTAGGAAACTCTGCCTTAAACCTAGTCTGCTCTCTGCCAGACATTCCTCCACCCCCTTGATAACTCACTGGCATGGCTTGCGTTTCCCAGCTGACCAGCCAATAGGAGCAGAGTACGTGTTAGCTCTGAGTCAGCAAATATGTCGGTTTGAAACCTGATACCAGGTGTGCTTCAAGTAGCAACGGTTTTTGCTCTTTTAAGATTTATTTTCCCCTGATGAAAGAAACTCCATGTTTCTTCTTTGACTCATTCGTGACAAAGTTTTGCTTTTTAATAGTCAGTCTATTAGTACGCAGCTGTGCAAGAATTCAGCCTTGCAGTATTGGTTTAATTGGGAGGGTTGGGGGCATCTACCTGCAAAATTGTCTTGCTTCCTGCCACTTAATGCAGGTGAGCAAAGAATTTAGCCCAGATCTTCGGCTGGTGCAAATCCGTATGGCTCTGTTAGAGTCAATGGAGCTATGCTGATTTACACCAGCTGAGGATCTGGCCCATTATATTTATAGCACAAGTATGGCTCAGGAACTCCAGGCCCATCTCCCCTTCGTGCACAAATGGCACGTTTGGTTCTTACCCTGATTTCAGTCCTCCATGTTCACTTTCCTTTGTTAATTCAAAGGGGTATGAAAGGACTTCTTTCTGTCATTGCCCATAACAATCTTCACCAAGAGCCAAGTGAAAGGGTTGCCCACATGGTCTGTACTCATGCATCAGATTATACCAGATTCTTTCCCTTGGGAACTGCCTTGCAGCAGGAGGCCACAAGGCTTCAGAACAAGCCCCAGAAAGAGACACAATTTGAAAAGAGCATTTATAGTGCCTGAACCTATGCTGGTCCTTTCAGTATAATCCAGTCAGTGCCAGATCCTTGGCTGGTAAAAAATAGCGTTAATGGAGCTACACCAATTTATAGCAACTAAGTGTATGGCCTTCATTTTCCTTTGGATTGTGTATGCATTTTTGAAGCATTCAAATGTGGTTGTATAAAAATGGTTACAAATCCCATGCCTTGCAGATGTCTTTGTATTGATATGTAGAACTGCAATCGATCTTCTCAGGAGTCAACCACTTCAAATTTACCGTATCGACCTATTGCAACAAGAAGGTCTCGCAAGGAAGCTGGGTCATTCCTCAGAGTCCTGCTGCAAGTTGCCACAAAACAGGGCTGTTACTGGGCAACTGGGCAACATAAAACTTTCCTAGCAACCTTTTACTCTCCCTTCATGGGTCTAAAGGAGTACGTTGACATACATATTTTAATTAATAGGGGGTTATGTTTCCCAAAGAGGTAAAATGACCCAACTTTGTCCAGATAATCACTTAAATTATGATGTGCAAATTAAAATAAACATATTTTGAAGCACAGCACTCTATGCAGCTCATCTGTAAATCATGAGACTAATCTAGCTGCAGATCAAAATAACCCATCACAAAATAGCCTTTTTGGCTTAATGTGCTGAATATAATGTAATGAGGAATAAAGATCTGATGGACTTTTGGTTTTCAGGCTTGGGGTTATATATTGTGGGAGGTATTGGTGTTATTTTTAAAAGCAATATCTGCTTGTTATATCTACATTACTAGCTCTTTAAAACCCCTCCTGTGCTCCAGGGAATTTCCAGCCCTGAAAGATAAATTCCAGTGAATAACATTGAGTTCCTGTAAGAAAAAGTGGTAGCAATGGAACAGTATGGAAAATCCACCTCTAGCTTCAAAGCTTTCAGAATCAGGGCCTGCAGCCAAGCCTGAGACCACCTAGTTGACCTACAGCTGAAGACCCTGATTGACCAGACACCCTGGTTGGTTGAGAGGTGTCACTAGGCTTGGTCTCAAACCCAGCAGCAGCACCAGGCCAGTGGCTGCTTAGTGCTTATGCCTGCAGCTGCAATTGCCCCTGTGACAACCTTGCTTGGTTCCTGACTCCAGCTCTGACCATTGGTGCTGTTCTTTGCCTCTGACTCTGAGCACTAGGCCTGACTACCACTGCCCTGGTCTGTGACAAAAGTCTATCACTAGGAACAAGGGACACCCCCATCTGAGTAACATTCTTTCTGTTATATTGTAAATCTGGGTCCATCGTGGGAAAATCAGGATAAGTAGCTAAGGTAGCTACCAAATTCATTCTCTGGTGATCCCCAACTCCCACCTTTTCATGTTCTCTGTATGCGTATATATATCTCCTCACTATATGTTCCATTCTATGCATCCGATGAAGTGGGCTGTAGCCCACGAAAGCTTATGGTCAAATAAATGCCTTAGTCTCTAAGGTGCCACAAGTACTCCTGTTCTTTTTGCGGATACAGACTAACACGGCTGCTACTCTGAAATGTATAAAATCCAGAGATTAGTGTATTTTCCCACTTGGCTTCCTCTTTCCTCCTATTTACAAATGCACCATCATTCTGGGAGCAGGTTTGATACATTTAAAATGACTCCCACCCCACCCTGCTAGGACTCGCCTTATCTGGCAAATTGCAGGTGACTCAGACTAACTCTGTGTTGTTTGTTTTAGGCAACTTTGTTTTAAAATACTTTTATTTGCCATCTCTTTTCAAACCCATCCCTCTCTCCAGATTCGGCCATGGTAATCTGACTACAAGTTAGGTAAGCACTGAGTCATATAATTAATCCTTTCCCACCTTTCACCTTTTGGGACTGCTTTGATTGTTGCCTTAGCTAAAGGGACTGAAACCTTGTTAACAAAAAGGCACCCTAGGTTTATTGCAGAGTCTGATTTTATGTGGAGCAGCCCCAAAATACTTGCTCTATCTCCTGACAAGTATCTTTGAACCAGCTACACTAGTTCTGCATGGTAGTAAGGGACTTATTCTTAATCATAAGAACAAGACAGTGCAAGCATTTTATTGACTCCCTGCAGGCCACTGTAGACTTGGTATGTTTTCTGAATTGCCCTTTCTCATCAGCATACAAGGAAATCTGGCTTGGTTAATGCCTCTGGGCAAGGCCTGTTTATCCTTATTTTAGAGCCAAAACTGAAGAACTCACCCCGCCATCCCGCCCCATTCTTCTTGTATCCAGTTATCTTGTCTAATAGAGACAGAACCTGCAAGTCCTTGGAATTGTAGAATTGTACAGAGAAGGTTAGGTTCTCTGTTATCTCCAGTTTCTGCTGAGTGCAGCAGAGATGGTAGGGGCAATCAGAGAATTGGGTATGGCTCCAAAATGCTCTACCCAGCCCTGTCCACAGGCAGCATAGGTTAGAAAAGTCTGGGGCTGCTCTAACCTGTACTGGCTTGGCTAGGTTCCCCAAGGGGCATCCTCCAGCTGGGGACTGCCAGGACACATCATGCTCTTGCACTTCTAATAAAACCAATAATCAGGATGATATATTGGGATTATATTTCCCAGAAAGTGGGACTATCCACTGAATAACTAATCGGGGCAGTATTGCCAACTCCAAATGTTCAAAAATCATGGTAGGTTCCTAAACATCACTGGATTTGGCTTAAAAATAATCAAATCCTTTTAAAAAACATAATAAATTTGGGGTTCTTGTTAAGTTCTTTTTTTCTGGGGGAGCCTTTATGGTACACTTAGGTCACGTTTCAAGCTTTTTGTGTGACCATGAGGGCTAGGAACTGCTTTTTAAAAATGAAATCTGAGATTTTCCTGCATTCACATGTTTCCATGAACTTTAAGAAAAACACGACATAGCAATAGAGTTGGCAGCCATGTCCTGGCTTTACCAGTTTGCAGGATTAAGGGCTCTATGATATATTTGTTAAAGACCATGTGGGACCTTTCAGCTTTCTCTGCAATATATATTTGCTCACTGCTTTGTGCTCGTTCCCTTTGACCTTTCAACAGTTTATAATTCCAGGCCTTAGCGGCAATCATTCAACAGATTTTGGCTGTTGAGAAAGTGGCCATGTAAACTTCTTATAGTTGCTGCTGTGCTCATAGCACACAAGGAAAAATATTGCATCCTGTGCTCCTCCTGGGGAGGAGACGAGGGGAGCAAGACTCATGGAGGCAGAATTCTCATCAGATTGTTCCACAGGGGAGAGGCAGAGCAGGATTTCCTATCTCTCCCCACCGTAGACCTGGTGGAGCTGTGCTGACAGAGCTTCCCCTGAGGGTCCTTTAGTCTCCACAACAGGGAGGATTAAAGCACTTCACTAAACTGTGTTAATTTCTGAGTGGGTTCCTCCTGGGCATAGTGGGGAGATGATATGCCACCCTAGGCCATGCTCACAGTCCACCCCTTCTCTTTGTCCTTCCCATGCGTATGCTGGATTCTGTGGAGAGCTCTCTTATGAGACCCTCAGAAAACCAGGGAAAGGAAAATGTTAAAATGGAAAAAGGCCCACACAAAGTTCGCTCACTATATAGATCCCCATGGGGACATCTGGTCCGTAGTGATTAAATCTGAAAGGGATTGGAATGTAACTGATATGTAGTAAAATAATCATCCTGTTAAAGGTCAGTTCAATGGGCTGGACAAACGCACAACCCCGCATGGGGAACACCTTTATGGAATTCATGCTTGTTCTTTCACTCCAGCGCCTGGCATAGAGAAGTAATGCACTCAGCCCTGGAGAGGAGCGATTCACCTCACACCACATGACTGATCTCGCTAGTTGTCTCAGAAGCATCAAAAAAACTCCTGGAGGAGTTGCATCCTACCCTGCTTAGCTGGGAAAACAGTTGGCCAATGCTGGTTTGAACATGGGTGGAGGTGGTTGGGGCATTACAAGGAGCTTGAGGAAAAAAACTCCTTACTTCTCCCAACCTCTACCACCCAGGAAAAATCTGAACTCTTTGCCTATTTGGGAAGCCTATGAATTACCTGAAATTCCAAAAGAATTAGATACTAAGATACTGAATGAATCCATCATATTTAAACTTCTTGCCCTTATTACTAAGAATCACTAATTAAAACTCATTTTCTGCTTAATGTAAAGAGCTGTTGAATGTTCAAAGGAGCAACTTGTATATAGTACAGAAATTATGATAAAGTATTTCAGATGGAAACTTTGATTTCTCGATAATTATTCCTTCTATTTCTTTTTAATATTGTAGTCTACTATGCATATATTTGCTTTTTCGGGTTAATTGCTCTGTTTTGAATATGCCTGTTAATAATCTCACTTTGTGCGTTATGCATTCATCATGAGTTAATCATTTTCGGGATTATACACTCATTGGGCAATAAACTGCAGCTTTTTTAGCATCATTCGTACAAAAAATCCTAAAATACATTACAGTGAACTTCGAGTTTTGTGTTTGGATCATTTTGGCAAGAGTTGTGTACACTGTACAGGAGCAAGTACTGTAAGAAAGGATGATGTTTGTATCTGTAATCTTGGAGGTATACATGTTGGAAATGGGGAACTAGTGCTTTAAAACAGAGGCATGTTATAAAAGGAGGGCTAAATTTTGAAATTGAACAATTGTGGACTTATATTTGCATGTGCCATAACCATGTCCATTTGTGCAGATCAGATATTTGTGTGTGTAAAAGGTTTATTAGAGCTCAAATGGCTATTTGCAAGCTCAAATATCTGATTTGCATGCACTATCATGGTAATTGTGCTCACAAATAATGTGTGTGCAATTATGAGCACATTTTGCATATGAACCTCTAGCCTCCCTTTCTAAAATGTTGAGAAATGCAAAAAATACATTTTCAAATAATAAGGACACTTGAGACTTCAAGGAGTCTACTCCTCTCTTGATGAACACACAGCTTCTAGCATACCCTTAAAGTTATTGAGCATGGAATTGATCCCTGCCTGAGTACAAATTTGTTTTCTTATTCATTGCAGTAGGAATGATCATTGTAACCCTCAGCTGATACTTAGGTGGGGGTCATTGGTGCTTCCTTTCGTTGTCTCTGTTTGTAAAAATTGGGATGATATTTTGATCATGAACGTGAATGATGGACTAATATAGTACTGGCTAGAACCAGATATAGATGAGGCAAGCACTGTGTTTGCTTCAGCTCACAGCTCTGCCAAATTCATTACAATCCTAGTCTATAACGCTTTTGGCTTTTCTATTCTTTGTCCCTGCCCCCATCCCCACAGCTGTCTGTATACCTCTGTCCTACTCTTCCACACCCTTACTATTCCAGTCCTGGCCCCTATACATTGCTCTACCAATGTACTTCAGTTCTGCCTACAACATACCTGCTATGTCTTTCCTGGCTCTTAACACAGCTCTGCCTATAAACCTCATTCTTGGTCTGCAAAACTCCTGTTATCCTATTCTTAAAGCCCCAGCACAGCTCTACCAATGCACCATATTCCTGGCCTCCAACACCTTGGTATTCCAGTCCAAGGCCTTTCCTTGACAAACATGCCAATCCTGTCCAAATGTGTGCTACTTTCATGATGTGAGCATAGATTAAAAGGAAAAGGAGAACAAAAGAAGCATACAAAACAAAGGAGTGTCTGTAAAGGGTTAAATCCCCAAGTCCATAGTATTTTTTCAGGGCAAACATCCATTGAAGTCAGTGGGAGATTTGGCTGAGTAAGGACTTCCAGACGTGGCCCAAATGAAATAATAATAAATTAACAAAATAATGACAGGGAATAAAGAAAATAGATTATAAGACCAATGATAAACCTGAAACAACTGTCTTATACCCCATTCTTCTTGCTAAAGCATTAGCTTTCGCAACTATTCAAAGTCAGATCACAAATGAAAATGAGTTTAGTTTGTGACATTTTAGTGGACTTTTGATCTTTGTATGTAACTTCTCAACTTAATTGACTAACTGAGACAGCAAAATCAACGTTTCTGACCTCCTCATATTTGCTAGGTACTTTAGCTGTCTTTTAAGACAAATACGTCTTTTAAGCTATGGGCTTCTTATTGTGGAAAGGCATGTGAATGTCTTTTTACAATAAATTAATTGTTGATTGATTGATTAGGGATTAAGGATCTCATACTTAATCTCTCTGTGTGGTTATTTCTGGTGTCTGTTTCTGTGTTATGTTCATTAAAAAACCCCACTTTTAAAAAAAAAAGAAAAACCAATTAAAGCACACTTAAGGCCAATAAAAATAAGAACGTACAAACATAAGAATGGCCACACTGGGTCAGACCAATAGTCCATCTAGCCCAGTGTCCTTTCTTCCAACAGTGATGAATGCCAGATGCTTCAAAGGGAATGAACAGAACAGGGCAATTATCAAGTGATCCATCCTCTCAGCCAGTCCCAGCTTCTGGCAAACAGAGGCTTAGGGACACTCAGAGCATGGAATTGCATCCCTGACTATCTTGGCTAATAGCCATTGATGGACCAATCCCTCCATGAATTTACCTAATTTTTTTAACCCAATTATAGTTATATCCCTGGCAACTAATTCCACAGGTTGACTATGTGTTGTGTGAAGAAGTACTTCCTTTTGTTTGTTTTAAACCTGCTGCCTATTAATTTCATTGGGTGACCCCTGGTTCATGTGTTATGTGAAGAGGTAAATAACACATCCTTAGTCACTCTCTCCACACCATTCATGATTTTATAGACCTCTATCATATTCCTTCTTAGTTGTCTCTTTTACAGGTTGAACAGTCCCAGTCTTTTTAATCTCTCCTCATATGGAAGCTGTTCCATACCCTTGATCATTTTTGTTGTCCTTCTCTGTACCTTTTCCATTTCTAATGTATCTTTTTTGAGATTGGGCAACCAGAACAACATGCAGTATTCAAGGTGTGAGTGTACTATGGATTTATGTAGTGGCACTATGGTATTTGCTGACTTATTATGTATCCCTTTCCTAATGGGGCCTAACATTGTGTTAGCTTTTTTGACTGCCGATGTAGTGAATTATGTAGCATGAAGTCAATAACTGTTAGCCTCCATCAGGAAATCATCACAGCAGATACTATGGGTTAAACACAGTACTTGATCACTTTATATCCATTAATAACATTGGTATCTAGGGAAACTTAGGTAATAAGACTGATCAAAACTTTAGTGAATAAAGTTGATCCCCTGCAGGGGCCAGGAAGATTTTTCCCTTCTCTCCCTACAGCATTGCACAATGGCTATGTACATTATATGTTTCTTGTCTCACTTGCTCTAAAGCAGGGGTCGGCAACCTTTGAGAAGTGGTGTGCCAAGTCTTCATTAATTTAAGGTTTCGTGTGCCAGTAATAAATTTTACATTTACAGGGGCCGGCAGACGGAACCCCAGACTGGCAGCAGGCTGAGCGGGGCCGGCGGACGGAACCCCAGACCAGGAGCGCAGGCGGCAGACGGAACCTCAGACCAGCAGTGGGCTGAGCCGCTCAGCCCGCTGCCAGTCTGGGGTTCTGTCTGCTGGCCCCTGCCAGGCGGGGTCCCGACCACCGGCCCCGCTCAGCCTGCTGCCGACCTGGGGTTCCATCTGCCGGCCCCTGTAAATGTAAAATTTATTATTGGCACACATAACCCCGGCTGGCAGCAGAATGTCACTAAAAATCAGCTCATGTGCTGCCTTTGGCACGCGTGCCGCAGGTTGCCGATCCCTGCTCTAAAGCATCAGCTACTGGCCACTGCCTGAGGCAGAGTGCCAGACTTGACAGCCCAGTGATTGCATCCAGTATGGCAATTTCTGTTTCTTGTTTGTACACCATTGCACCTAACCCCCTTTCATGTATTTAGTTTAATTGCATTGGTTCACATTTTCAAAGGTGACCACTAAGTTTGTGTGCCCAACTTGAGATGTCTAGTGAAAGTATAAAGTCTAATGTATCTAAATCTCAGAAACATTGAAATAGCAAAACTTCTAGTCGAGTCACGAAGATGTCTAACAAAATGCTTCTATCTCAATAAGGACTATCTACACTCATTCCTGTTCTGGCACATGAAGCATTGACATCTGAGCTCATAAGTAAAAGAAAAATTCCCACTGTATTCTACTGTTCAGATATATCACACTCTTTTGCATTTGATTTTGGAATGTCTCAGAAAAAAACATTGGGCCAGATCCTTAGCTGTGCCAAATTAGAATCGGGCCAGTGGGGAAGCATGGCTAATAGATCAGATTTATAAAGGAAGGTGCAACATTTCAAAGGGGAAAACCAGCAAGGTGAAGAGTTAACATGCTCTAGGGTAATTTTTTCCAGTTCAGCTCAAGCTGCCATTAGATCCGGTTCCAGGGCTTGCTTAAGTTCCTGTACAAACTCTGATTAAACAGGAAAAACCTGTGAATTGTTGGTTTTGAATCCTGGATTGGGGGCAGGGTGCACTCAGGTAACATATGAGTCATGTTTCATTTGAATTTCTAAAACCTCAGAGAGGAAAGGGAAAATCTGGAGGTTTCTATAGGAATAATAATAATAAAAAAGATTGAATCTGTGTTCTCCCTGCATTCTTTCCATTCTTTTGTTAGGGTAATACTAAAAAAGTCCTCCATACTCACATACAGTATAAGCTTAACTTCTACAAAGTTAAACTTTTCTATAAGTGCAAAGCAGCATTTCTGTCTCTAAGGTCCATTTCTGTACTAGGCTGCAGTTCATCTAGTGATGAAAATGATGTCAGTACTTTCAGTAGATCTAATTTCTTCTCCAAAGGAGCCATGCATGTACCTGTCTCTTTTCCAAAAGATCTTTTCCCTGGTAAAATCTGTAACAATGTCCTAATACAGGAATGCCCTTTTTGGCATATCAGGCTCGTTTTCTTCTATTTGAACATGATGATTCAGAAAACTAGTACAAGACAAATAAAAGGTGCAGGCTTTCTATAGCTGGTTATAGTTAACCCGTGGAGATCCTGTGGATGTGAAGTGTACAGGAACACAAAGTTATATTCCCATGATATATACTCTACTTTCTTCCAATTGTCCCTTCGCAAAATATTGTGGCCTGGACCTGTCTGGGCATGATGTTGAAGGAGTTAATTGGGACTAGTGAAACAAATCTTTGACTTTCAGGGCTGAATAAATGAGGACTATGACATAGAGGCTTCATAGAATCATATATATATGTATATTAGAAATGGAAAAGACCTATTACTTCATTGATCATAGAATCATAGAAATGGAGGGCTGGAAGGCCCTTGAGAGGTCATCAAGTCCAGGCCTTTGTGCTGAGGCAGGACCAAATAAACTTAGACCATCCCTGACAGGTGTTTGTCCAATGATAGGATTCCACAATCTCTCTTGGAAGTCTATTCCAGTGCTTAACTACTCTTATAGTCAGAAAGTTTTTTCTAATATCTAACCTAAGTCTCCCAGTTTAATCCCATTAAATCATCTAGTGCCTCTCTGGATACTGCCTACAGTATATTTGCTACCGCTTTGTCTCATCTCATTTTCAATACTCTAATTAACTGAGTAGTGTGCATGTGAAGCACTGCCCTCCTGCCCTCTACTGGATGGAATAAGAACTGATCAACTGTGAGTCATAGGCCCTATACTGCTAACAGCCAATGAAGATTAGGCGACATGGTAGGGACCCGTGCTTTTGTGATTTCTATCCATTCTGTAAGTGAGGTGCATACACAAGTTGCCATGGGATGTAGTGTAGTGACAACTGACGTTCCTAGGAGATTGTTTATTGTAGTGATTTCACTGCAAGTTTTATAGGGCAGCAGCACATTTTGTCTTTCATGATCTCCATGGAGCACAGAGATTACCTTTTACCCCCAGCGAAAAGACAGAAATCTCAGATACATTTTGTTTCACATCCTGGGAGTATATTTTCTCATTTTCTAGGGGAAGTCATTACAGAAATCTAACAATTAATATTGGAAGTAAGGCTACACTTTGTATAACTAAACATTAATATCCTGCCAAGTGCCACTGAAACAAAACGAGTGAATGGCAAAAATGCCAGAAAAATATCAACAGCTTCCATCAGGCCTAATCTATGCTCAGTGATCAACATTTCGTGACCAAAAAGTGATTTGAATAGTGTAGCTTTGAATCACAGCTTCCTTCCCTGAATTATTGCTGCTCTGATTTTATTTGCAAATTAAGGCACAGACACAGAGGTAATTGTTATTTTAATATTAACCTTTTTTGGAAAGCAGCCTGAGATGCTGTAAATCAGGATAGCTCCATTGACTACAGTGGAGCCATTTTATACCAGCTATGGATCTGGCCCAATTTCTTTCTATTTCCAAAAATTAAAACAAGATGATTTCAGATTAATTTGCTTTGAGGTGCAGCTATTTTCCGCCTATTCATTTTGTGCAGACCACTGAACTGATACCAGTATAGCAGGTCAGATATAAGGCATTTGTGCTTTGGCACATAACAGCAGTTTCATATTATCTGGTATCGGAAGAAACTGAACAATATTACTTGTACTGTGAATGACAGTGAAACAACCACCCTACGCCTACACTTTATTTCCCAGTTGTCAGCCTTGAGAAATGAACTCACTGCTTAAAGGGCTGTGCAACCATCCCCAAATAAAGAATGTGGAGCTGATGTATTGATCACCACTAACTGCGAGGGGCACATTTTCACAGCAGTGGGCAGGGACTTACCGTACAACTCTCCTTGACTTTAAGGGTAGTCGTGCAATCACATTCCCACACCCTATACCATTGTCACTCCTCCAGTCTTGTACATTTTCAGAGAAGTTAAGATTGCCAGGCTCCCAAATGAACGTAGCCGTATGCTTGTTATTGTGGCATGTGTAATCCTGTCTTATAGATGAAATGTTTTTGTTTAAATAATCCTTCACTGCCTTCCTTAATAAAAATCACATTCTGGGCACTTACTGTGGGCCAGCTCCTCAGGTGCTGTAAATCAACGTAGTCCCACTAACATCAAGAAAGCTACGCTAGTTAAACTTGGCCGTACAAGCCCAAGAATGAATAAACCTGGGTGACCTGTGCCCGTGGGGATAGATCATGTACCCCGATCCCTCCCAATGGAACTAGGCTGTTAGGGAAGCCATGAGGGTGGAGACCAGAGCTGGTGTGGAGGCACAGCACCTCCATCATGTTGCTGGCCATGGCTTCTCACAGATTGCTAGGGATCTGCAAGGGTTTGGAGTGAGGCTCTGCACACGGCAGTATGGGGGAAATCTGTAGGAAGGGATCTTGGTGGAGATTTCCTCCCACAGGGCCACTCCAAGGTGTTTTAAGGTGGGAGTGGGCAGGGAGAGGACAATTGGGCCACGGTGTTTTGAGCGCCCTCTACTTGTAACTGTAATTATACCTTATCTTAGAACAGGTATTTACCTATTGGATTATGCTACACAGAAACATAACAGGCAAAGGCTGTGTTTGTGTTTGGAGAGCAGGGGTGCACTGGCAAGGCAGAAGTGGGAAACTTGCACTGTAGCTGACAGCTGTTATTCCCAGTGAGAGTCTGGTGTCAGAGTGAAAAGGTTCATTACAATCAGAGAAGAAGATGGTGTGTTCTCTTTCCTCCCTCTCAGGCTTTTAAATCTCTCCTTCATGGGATCAGATAACAGTTATCACTTTGGGTACCAAGTACCAGACTGGAATGTTTGGCAGGAGACAGACATGTGCTTTGGCTGCAGTATGCCTTATGGAGTAATATTTTGCTGCCCACATGTTTTCAGACATTAACCTCGGAGTCAAGAAAACTCAGATTTGTTGGATTTCACATTGAGTGTGGGTTCTGTCATCTGGATCACCATCTATCAGAAGCAAAGTAGTTCAGGAAACTCATACTCACTTGTCATCCCATCTAAATTTGGTCCTCGGAGAGGAAAAACCCCACTGAGCCATCCCATGTCCTCAGACCAGGGCTGCCCGGAGGGGGGAGGGGGGGGAAGTGGGGCAATTTGCCCCAGGCCCCGGGCCCCACAGGGGCCCCCACGAGAATATAGTATTCTATAGTATTGCAACTTTTTTTTATGGAAGGGGCCCCCGAAATTGCTTTGCCCCGGGCCCCCTGAATCCTCTGGGCAGCCCTGCCTCAGACTCCTTTTAGAGTCCGTCAGAGATATTTACAGTCTTAATGTACAGTATTCACAGTATCACCAGATAAGCTTCAGCTTTCACTTAGATTTAGCTGGTTAATGAGAAAAAGGGGACATATCTGAAATTCTGTCCAAGACTGATCAGAAACCATCTAAGCTTGAAACACTTACAATTAAGTCTGTTCCGGTATAGGTGTATGGAGCCCTTTCCCCCTCCCTAGCTTTCCACCACAGGACAAAGCAATAGTTTTGGCTCCCTGACCTCTCTAAGCACAAGGATGGGATGGGTGACAAACTAGCATTGGCATCAATGTTCAGTGCCCCAGAGTGTGCGTCTCTGGGCAGGATGGGGAGTGAGGGAGGGGTTCATCAGGGAGCTCCCGTATAAAGACACCATGGTAGAGCACGCTACATCACTGATGATGAGTCCATACTTTGCAATGCCCCACAAATATAATGCCTCCAACCATTGCCACTTGGGTGGTGCTCCATCTGACCCTGGTCAAGCAATATGTCAGTGCATGTCTGTTCCTCTGGATATCTTGCTTAGGTCAGTGATGAGTTTGGTGGGCATCCATCGTCCACGTATCTCAGTTCAGAATGCTAATTCTAGTTGGTGCACTTCACAAAGCCACTGTGCTGCACGGTTCAGTACAATTGGCAGGGCACTTCTCAGGAGAGGCCCAGACCTCGACTAGTAGTGGTGTTGATGGGCAGGACTGAGATACATAGGCACCTCTGCATGGAAAAAGGTTTACAGGGTGCATGCCTGCATCATAGTACCCAGCTCCAGCCCTGATACTACTTGTTTCACTTTTATGAAAAGTAAATTAACTCAAAAATATAATGACTGAAATGATATATTTCTTTACAGTCTTTTGATTGCTTAATCTGGAAGGGTCTTGACCAAGATGATAGTTAATTACTCACTAGCAAATGGAAAATGTGACTAGTGCAATATTAACCTTCAGCTGGCTCCAACGTGAAGTTTGGCAAATATAGTTAACTTTTTATCGGTTTTACTCAGAGTTGTTCATTGTGTAGCTTAAAAAAAAAAAAAGATCTGGGATGGTGAGCAATTACAGGAATTCCACAAGAACATCCCCCAGCAGACAGGCTGAGTTTTAGGTACTTTTTACTTGTATGAGGGTTTTTTCTTTGCCTGTTGTGCCTATAAAAATGCTGTTGCTTCTTCTTCGGACACCAGTGTCAACTCTCTGCCAAGCATGGCAGGTGGCCAGCCAAGGCCTCACAGGTCAGCTTCCCAGTGAAGGAGAAATCAGTGACGTGGAGTCCTGGGATATTCTAAATATAACTTGTTTTATTTACATATATACACCACTCCTTGATCAGAGCGGGGTCAGACACATGCAGGCAAGCTCTCCTTGCAGGAATCTAAGACCAAGACTAGCAGCCACTTCCCAAGGAGCAACCCTTCCTCAAGAACTGCTTCTAATCAAAGATCAAGGCTGAGAACAAACTGTCCTGCTGCTCACATGGTTCCCTCTCCAGGCGCTGTTGCCGCTACACAAAACCTTGCATAACAAAAACTAGCAATGCAGCATGTCCCCCCAAGGCTGAACATTGGCTCAGACACTAAGAAAAAGAACTTGGAAGACTGTGTGTAACAGAGCCACCTGGTGACATCTGCCATAACAGACATTAACATTAAAGCAGGGTCAAATCCTAAAATCCTTACCGTGATTTTACTCAGGTGATTTCCTCAACTCTCACCCATTATATATCCCCCTCATTCCTGAGCAAGCTGATTGAGACACTTGCCTCCAACTCCACCTAAAAGCTGCTAATATGATGGGCCCCTCCGAATCAGGCTTCATGCCAGGGCATGGAACAGAGATGGCACTGGGAACACTGATGGATGATTTCCATCATTTCTTTCAGGTCACACCCAATAAAGTTGCGCTAAGCACCTCCAAGTCCAGGGATCCTTCACTCCCCCATCCCGTTCAATAATCCATGTGAAGCCACTAAAGGAGTCTGTGAAACAATATGGACTAAAATGCCAGCAAAACGCTCCCTATGCTCCACATAACCGTCTCACCAAACCATGTCCTTTGTCTCCTTCACTTGCTGCAGACGTCATGCCATCTTCCATGTCACCAACGTGCTTGAGACAGCCATCCAGGTAAAGTATCTCAAGTGCTCTTCTATGCCTCCTTCAGAAAATACTGAAGAGCTCACCATTTCTGCAAAACATGTTGGATGTCATGATCTTTCAGCAGTCTAGGTTTCTATCTTATTGTACCATAGGTTATTGAACCTTTAAACTTGATTCTCTTTAGGACAAGGACTCTGTCACTTGTTTGACACATTTTGCCTACTGTATATTGCCATTTTAGCTGATGGCACTATATAAATTAGTAATGATAATAATGATAACTGAATTTGCCCAGGGCTATCCCAAACCCACTTTGCAACATACTGCTTTCTGATCCCACATTTGCTTGCTTCTTAAAATACATTAAATTAGGACTAGTGTTGGAGCGCCCTCTGCCATTGTGTGCCACTGCATGCCGGCCTAAGAGCACAGGCATATTGGCATCTGTTGGGCCCTCCTGAGTGGTGCTTCTGATTAACAAAGCAATTGTGGAGCCGATTAATACACTTTGGCAGGCCCCCTTCTTCCCTCCCAACTATAGCTAAATGGGCAGAGAGGAGATACTATGTCCCTTCTAAAGGTTTTGTACACCCCTGCTCTCACTCGCCCCAAGCTTTTTGGTGGTGGCAACAGCTAATGAGCGGGAGAGGTAGGGGCACTGAGCATTGACAACGAGGGGTAAAGAATCAAAGAGGCTGGCCTTTTTTTGGTCATAACCTGTATTTGACAGGAGGTCTACAGCTTGGAATTGCTAACCAGCAAGGTCTCCTAAGTCGCTATGACTTCGCCCTATGGGAAAATATCATGAAGTTTAAAGACAGGCTACTAGAGGACTCCAGACAGGAGTTCACTCCGATAGTAGAGGAAGACAAGCTGGTGGCAAGGACAGCTCTCCAGGACAGCTTGGGTGCGGTGGACTCAGCAGATCCATCCATGGTGTCTGCCATATCTCTGAGGCAGTGTTCGTGGCTGCAGTCATACAGTCTTCCTCCTGAATACAGAAGACCATCCAGGACTTGCCCTTTGAGGTTCCCTCCCTCTTTTTGAAAAGACAGATGATAGGCTGCATAGACTAGAGATTCCAGGGCAACACTGAAGTTGCTTGGAATCCACACACCAGTGACAAAGAGGAAGCAGTTTCAGCCCTAGCAGGCTCGCAGATCTCAGCCCCATGACCTGCTGAGAAAAAGGGGTGGGAATTACAGGACGCAACCTCCACCTCCCTCATCATCTGTGACAGCAGGTTCCTCTCAACCAGCGGCCCAGTAGAAACATGCATTTTGAAGGGTTTGTCGAGGGCAGGACACCAGTACTTACAGACCAATCTGTTCCTATCCATATCTTTGCCAATCATCTATCCCACTTCCTTCATGCTTGGACTCACATCACATCGGATTGCTGGGTCCTTAGCACACTGGATCTGGGATATTCCCTTCCCACTTCCTTTCCTCTACCTCTGCAGGGACCATTCTTATGAGACCGTTCCTCAGTGGGAAGTTCCTCTGTTCCTCAGGGAAAGGGTTTTTATTCCCATTATTTCCTTATTCCCAAAGCAAAAGGTGGTCTCAGACCTATTGTAGATCTAAGAGAGTTAAACAAGTATCTGAAGAAAATAAAGTTCAGCCTGGTTATCCGAGCTGCCACTATTCTTTCCCTGGAACAAGGTGACTGGTACGCAGCCCTTGACTTAAAGGACACCCACTTCCATATAGTGATCTATCCAGACCACTGGAAGTTTCTCACATTTGTAAAGAATGGAACCAACTACCAATTCATAGTACTTCCTTTTGGCCTATCAGCAGCCCCTCATGTTTTCACAAAGTGCCTGGCTCCAGTAGCTGCTTATCTGAGGCGATTGGGGATTCATGTGTTCTCCTACCTGGATGACGGGCTGGTGAGAGGCCGGTCCAAGTCTCAAGTACTGTACAGTGTCACCGTCATCCAGTCTACTTTCAGTGCACTGGGGCTGTTACTCAGTCAGGACAAATCAATTCTAAAAACCTGTGCAAAGAATAGATTTTATAAACCACAGTGTTTCTGTCCCAGTCAAGTTTCCAAATGCTCTGAGACTTGGTCTTGGCTCTAAAAGCATAACCCATTACTGCAGTGCACACTTACCTCAGACTTCTGGAGCACATGCCAGCATGTACCTACGTAGTACAACACAGCAGACTGTGCCTCAAAAGGCTTGAGAGATGGCTATTGCCAGTGTACGTCCCCTCGCTGGACTGGCAGACCAACCCTTGGAATGTTTGTGTGGGAGTTCCCTTCGTTTCTCCACACCCAGTTCTCACGCTGGTCATGGATGCTGTGACCGGTTGGATCACCGAAACCCCCTTGGGGCTGCCAACTGATGTGTCAAGACTACTTCTGCCCCTGCTTTCCCTGCCAGCTTGGGACTCCAGCACCCTGTCTTGTTGAGCCAGACACGCCAGGCTGCTCCAACACAGGCCCAGGGTCTGACCACATGCCCCAAAGCTGCAGACTTAACTGAAAGCAACTTAAGAAGTGTTCCTGTCTTTAACACTCAGATGCCCAACTCCCAATGGGGTCCAAACCCCAAATAAATCCGTTTTACCCTGTATAAAGCGTATACAGATATATATACAGGAAGACTTACATGTAAAACAGAGCCATCTACAGTCAATTGTTCTAGCTGATGGGAGCCATCGAGATTCCAAACCACCATTAATGGCCCACACTTTGCATAATTACAATAGGCCCTCGGAGTTATATTTCATATTTCTAGTTTCAGATACAAGAGTGATACATTTATACAAAAAGGATGACCACACTCAGTAGATTATAAGCTTTGTAATGATACCTTACAAGAGACCTTTTGCATGAAGCATATTTTAGTTACATTATATTCACACTCATCAGCATACTTTCATAAAATCATATAGAGTGCAACGTCACAGATGCCTCATCCTTGGGCTGGGGAGCACACATTGGAATCTTGCAAACTCTAGGGCTGTGGTCCTCACAGGATCTGAGGACTCATATAAACGTCAACGAGCTACGTTCTATCTGTCTAGCCAGTTTGGCCTTCCATTCACATGTTGTGGGGGGAAAATCTGCTAGTGTTAATGGACAACACAGCAACTATGTTCTATGTAAACAGACAGGGAGGGGTATGTTCATCCTAACTATGCCTGGAGGCAATTCTACTTTGGGAGCTCTGCATAACCAACTCCATTCACCTCAAAGCTGATTACCTCCCAGGAAAGCAGAGCACATTGGCAGATCTTTCTCCATTCACTGTTTGTACATCAAGACAGGGCCAGGTCCATCTTTCAGCGTGAGATCAAACAACCCGCAAGCCTGTGACCTTCAGGAGTGTAGTCGAGCACCTTAACCACTTCACCACCACCACACCTCAGTATGTCTGCATTATGCAGTGGGATTATTTCTTTATTTTATTTTTAAAGTGACCCCTTGCTTAGGGTCCTTTCAACATTATTAAAACATAAGAAAACCAGATTAAAAAACTTAACTTTTAAAAAGAGAAATGAGTCAGGGAAGCAAACTCCAGACTGGGCTCCTCGTTCTGCTCTTTAGGGAACAGAGTTACCTTGGATTTACAACCACACAACAGAGAGAAGACTTTGGCCTGAAGAATTCAACTCAACATTCATTGTGGGGTAATCTATTATTATTTTTAACTTGCACCCCTGATATTTGGAAGCACAGATTCAGTGACTTGGGGGGATTAAATTGACTGTACCCTTAAAGGTAACAGGAATCAATCCTTTAATCTGCTGTTATGGTGATAATAACGTACTTTAGGTTGCTCCTTAAAGTGCTTAAGATAAAATTAAAGCATGAACATTTTTAACACTTAATTTAAGTTTCCCTTTTAGTGACATCATTGACAGTGTGACGGACATCAGATGGGATAGTTCGGCCTTTTGTTTCTCCTGCTGTGATTTACTCAGAACAACAAAGTAAAGTGAATGACAAGCTAATCTACAGTTGGGTGCTGCAGGATACTATTTTATTCTATTAATCATTTAAAGCATGACTGACTGTGTCCCAGAAGAATGGAATACACCATCATTTTTTTTTAAATGTGCAAATTCATATCAAATGTGAATATTTGCTGTAAGTATTTTGATCAGCATTTCTGAGAGTCACTGGTATATTCCTTGTTGTGGCTGGAAGACGATTCAGATCATGCTGTCTATAACAAATCCCACTCCTTTAGCTAGAGTAACTGGCTAAGCAGAAATGGGGTTATTTCTTAAAACAAAATGTAGGATGGGATGTTCAAAGCATCCTAAGAGATTTAGGTACCCATTTCAATTGGATTTGGGTGCCTAACTGCCTTAGGCTCCAATGAAAATCCCACCCATAATGCCCCAGGGCTATCCTCTCCATACTCCTGACCAGGACTTTGGAACATCCAAAGAAGAGACACCTGCAGAGGAGCCATGCTTGGCCTTATATTGAGCCCAGTGCATGCTGGGTCAGGATTCTGGGAGATTAGCCAGCATTGCAAGGATGCCCATACAGAACAGACAGGATCAATAAAGCACATAATAAAGCTCATGATTGAGTCTCAGACCCTTGATTTAAGGGGCTCCCAGTCAACTGGGGCATAGCACAAGACATGAAAAAGAAATAAGATTTTCCTTTGTTAACTCTGGAATGCAAGAAACAAGGGCTCCTTCTCTTGCACAGATTATGTAAACCCAGTGTGCATGCTACAGTGCTCTAGCATTTGGGTCTAACCACATACAAACATTCATAAGGGGAAAATTATCTTATTTCAATTGAATTACAAGACAAATGGCATGCAAAGCAATTAAAAATAGAATTGCAATGCTTTGAATGGTCTTCCAGCAGAACCCTCTCTACTAATCAACTAAGCTACATGCTTGTTTTGGTTTTACGTAGGTTTATTTGTTCTAATCACTAAAGGTTTAAATTAGGTGGCGTGAAATCATTAGAATACACCCAACACAATTTAATCTAATTTGAGAACACCTGCCTTCTCAAATAGCTTTCATGTAGTTTTGAAATGCCAACATCATCTGGGTACTCAACCTACTTCTAATGGCAAAAGAGAAAACAGGTGCTTCAGTCTTTTAAGTAACCAATGGGACATGATTGTGTGTTGCTGAGCAACAGTTGTGTCATGGATTGTTCATGCATTGCACTAAAGTCAAAATCATCCCAGATAATTCATTTGGCACTGGATTATTTCTTTAACTGGAAGGTAGAAAATGCGTGACTTGAAAATAATCCTTAACCACCAGACACTTTTGCTGTTTCAAGACAGTCATTGTGTGTTAAACTGGTGTATCCCTTCCCACTCTCACATGGGCTCTGTGTGTGCACACAGCTGGGTCAAAGGGGATAGAATTTTGCCTAAGGAAGAAAGATAACCAATTTCTTTTGAAATTAAATAGGATTTAGTTTCCTAGCTCCCTTAACTTTTTGAAAATCCCACCCTTAATCCCTGGAGTTACACTGGAATTTTAGGAGTTTTAGGGTTAACATTTCAAAAGCATGTCTATATGGTGTCTATATGGTGTGGCAATGCGCACGATGGGGTGTGGTTTCTAATGCGCACAAATGTGTTGTGCACTAATTGGTCCATGTAGACCCTGCTGGTGCACACTTAAAGTTTCCTAGCATGCTTTAAAGTGCACAAGGGAACACTTAGTTCCATGGGCTTAAGCCAGTGTTTTACAGGATGCAGCCTGGAGGTTCCTTGCGTTACTGCTAAGTAAAAAGAAGGCCAAGGTGGCTCTTAGGGGCTACACCAGCAGGGTCTACATAGATCAATTACTGCATAACACATTAGTGTGCTTTAGAAGTCACACCCCCATAGTGTACATTGCTTCACCGTGTAAACATGTCCTAAGTAATTTAGGAGCCTAAATACCATTGACTTTCAGTGAAATTTAGGCTCCTAAGTGCTTACGGTACTTTTAAAAATAGAATTTAGGCTACTAAGTAGAGCTGGGTGAATAATTGATTTTTCAGTTTGGTGGCCGAACTGAAAAATCGGGGGGACTTTCAGTGAAATTTAGGCTCCTAGAAACAAATGACAATTTCTCAGGTTTTTTTCACTGAAACGAAATCCCCCCAAAAATCCATTTTGGGTGTATTTTACCCTTTTTATTTTGTTTTTGTTTTTTTCAGTTAAATCTAGCTAAATTCCAAAACAAAAGGTTGTTTCAAGACAAAAAGTCAAAACGTTTCATTTTGAAAATGTCAAAACAAAATGTTTTGACTTGTTCAGACTTTTTTTTCCCATCCATTTTTTTTTCCGGATTAAACTGTTCACCGAATTAGACCCAACAGTTTCAGTGAATCCAAACTTCATTTTTATTCACCTTTTTTTTTTTTTTTTTTGCCTAGCTCTACTCCTGAGTTGCTTAAATGCTTTTGCAATGCTTACCAAGTTTGTGGGATGAATTTGGTCCATTGTGTCCTTTGTGTAGGAGCTGCCTGCCTGTAACATTATCAACTCACTGATCCAAACAGCTACTCTGGGAGAAAAAGGAATTTCTGTGTTTTCAGAAAATAGGAGGTAAGAGCTCAGGGAAAGAGGCCATAAAACAAATTAGCATGGATCCTCTAGGCATTAGCTCAAAACATTTCATTCCTTAGAGATGAGGTACCTTCGGGGAAACAGGAGCAGCAAAACAAATTATAAATGGAAGTCAGAAGTTGCAAGTGATGAAATAAAAGAACAGAAACTGCAGGAAAGTGAATGGTGTCTGAGAGTTGCTTTTGGGCTGAAAAGGCCTATGCAGTTTCTTCTGCTTTTCTTACTAAAAAAGGATTCTGATATTGTTACTTAACCTGTTAGTCATTAAAAATACCCATAAGCAGGAAGTGCTGGTTTAATGAGTTAACTGCAGAGTTTTCTGGAGCCCATCCAAATTATCCACTGCTTTGTGGAGACCCCATCCTTGAAAAATGCACCTTGAATTAATATCTGAAATCAACAAACTGTTGTAACTAATCCAGAAATAGAAATAATTTATTTTCAAAGGTATCTTGACCTTCACAGTGCTTGCTGTGTTCCATTAATCTCTTGCCACTTTCTGCTATGTGTGTTATCACATCAGGCTGATTGTGCTGCGTCACACAATACAAACAATGCTTTGCAAGTCAAGATTGAATGGCAGTTACAGGTGGGCCCAGTCCTGCCCTGGTCAGTGCTATGAGTCTGATTCTGCACCATTGAATTCAGGGGGCGATTAAGCCATGAGAGTGACCAGGAGCACTGACCAATGCATCCTCTACTCCACAAGTCCTGCAGGATTCTATGGGATGGGCTACAGGGATGCATAGTGGGACACATTTTTTAAGAAGGAACTGAGTGTATCCCTGGCATAGATAGTGCATAGGGCAGAATGCAAGTAAGGGGGCAATGGGGCTGGCCCCCTGACTTCTACAGATTGGTACTGAGGTGGGGGAACCAATTAGGTTACATAGCGTTTCCTTGAAGGCTACATTGAAATCCATCCATGTTGTTGCATTGAATGGGTCAGAGGGAATTGTTCCCCTACCCACTAAAACACCCATGCAGCACAGAGTAGGATCCTGCCCTGTAGTTGGATATTTCCTATGTGGTCAATGAATAGCTGTTTCTAATTCTGCCAACTGGCTGGTGGGAGCAGAATGGGGCTCCTTGTGACGAGTGTTGTGCACATGACTGAGAGTTTACTCAGCCCCAAATTTTGGACAACTAAGCAGTTGCTCAGGCCTTTTGGATGTTGGTTGGAGCAATGTTTATATCTGTGTTTCAACCAGCCTAAAAATGCGAGTTAATATTGGAGCACAGGCTCATGCCATATAAATGTACCCTCACAGGGAGTGAGAAAGAAAGAAAGAAAGAAAGAAGCTTGTTTAGCTGCTACATCTTATATCTGAGAGGCAGAAACCAGAGAGAACACTACTGACTCCCTTGGGGCATAGCTGTCTTCATCTCAGACTAGTGGAGGGAAAAGGCGTTAACTCAGAGCCCAATTAGGAGGCCTCCTTTGAGACAGTTGCGTTGCAACAGGTGACGTGACTCCAAAAAACAATCAAAAAGAGAATAGGAAAATACCAGACACACACCCTCCGGGTGTACCAGCGAGAAAATTGGGGGGGGGGGGAACTGATTAGCTTCCCTCATCATGGGAAGATACATCTGCTAACAGCTATACAGAAATCATGTTAGACAAGTGTCTACTGGTTTCTACCTAACTGCAACTCCTTGCCATTTTGATTTATTGGCTGTGCCCTCCCATGTCTCCCCACCTCTTTAAAAAAAAAAAAAAAGACTCTTATTTTGAAGTATTGAAATGAGTAGGGTCAGTTCATCCCTGGTAGATCTATTGTCTTCAGTATGTTTGCTCCAGCAATGAATTTCAGACAGTGAACCTAATTCTGCACTGAGACACCATGAAAACTACTGACCACACCAGGTTGCACAGAATATAAATCAAAACTGAATTTGGTTCCATTTGCATAAGGAGTTGCTTATTTTCATATCAACTGTTCAGGCTCTGCAAAATGTACACTAGAACCTATGTTCTTAATGTACTAGGACCTAGTGCACATTAAGAACATAGGGCCATTTTGATATGCAGGACCTGATTCTGACAGTGGCTTTATCACAGTGGAATTCCATTGACCAGTAAAGTTACTCCTGATTTATAGCAATCTGAGATAGAATCAGATTCCATATGGTGAGCTTCAAAGTAACTTGAGAGCGACGGCATTTATCCACTGAGTGCTGACTGGTGTTCTCAACAGCCTCATGCAATACAGCACCTCTTTTAAAGAAGCCCTTCATTGCTCATCGTCAACTAAATTCAAGGGATGAGAGTCTGCTACCCTTCCTTGCACTGAATAGTGCCTTTGGTTGCGGTTTTCAACGCTTACTAGAGCAGGGACTCTGAATCTGGGGGTCACAATCCCCAGATAGGGTAGCAAACAGGTGTTAGGTGGCACAACCATCTGGCCTTTCCATATTGCTAAATGGGATAGCATTTGGATAGCTCCCACTGGGTTGGAGGAGGATTATAAGGGGGTTCTGGTGGGAAGAAGGAGTCACTGCAGGGAAAACTTTGAGAACATCTGGACGAGGGGAGTTAACCACACAACTCCCATTAATTTCAGTGAGAGCTGTGTAGCTAAATTCCGTAGTTGGCCATGAAAATTTCAACCTTACTGTGAAAGTAGTGTCATGGAAATCAAGGAAGTACTATTCAACTTGAGTGAAGATGGCAGAATCTGACCTTATATATTCAGGAAAAAAGAATTTGCTTTTTTTCCTGTGTACCTATTTCCTGATTTTCTACAAGCTGCACCTTTTATTATAATGAGCCACCAACATTAAAATGAAACTGGGAATCTCTTTGCTTTCAATTTAAAGTCTATTCATTCAATTAGCTCAATGGCGTTCAAAAAAGAAATAAGACTGGAGGAGTAGCAGCACAGAGCCTGGCTTGTCTAATGAACTCAGCTAAACTAGGGCATACCAAGGTCATCTAGGTATCCTGTGTGATAATGACTCACCCAGGGAGCTTCCAAGATGGCCAACACCCATCCTTATTGACTATTCTAAAGACAATGATTCAAACTGCATAATGCAGCCTGCTGCAGCTACAAAGGGAACTGATATTTCAGAGTGTCCATTGTATAGGGGTCATTTGGAGGTTGGCAACTGAGAAAAAACGGGCATGTTCTAACAAGCTGTATTTCATTAATGTAATTTCATTTATTAAGCACAAATTGCTTTGTTTAATTGACACTGAGGTTGGAAAATAAACCAACAAAAGCCAGGTAATTCAGGGTTAAGGGTGATTGCTTTCTCCTTAACCGCCCCTTCCAGATTTTTAGTGGATTGTATCAAAACATCAGGCCATTTGCAGCAGATCTCCTTTTTTACTTCAGTGGAGAATTATGCTTAAATATTAATAGCACAATATGGCCATCACATTTATGCAGTCGGATATTCCTTCAGATTTCAATTATAGAGAAAGAAGAAAACTGATCAGCAAAGGTGAAAATTCCTCTCTCACTCCCATCAGTGTAAATCTGGATTAATTTAGAGGAGTTACTCCAAATTTACACGGAGCAAACGTGTTCATTGTCTCACTCTGATCAAGCCTATTATCCCATCACAGGATACAAATTCCTCCCATTGAAGTCAATAGGAGTTATTCATATTTTCCAAGTTCACACAACCCTTATTCATCTCAGTTAACTAGAGTGGAGTTTTGTCTGAGGACTTCAGCATTGGACTCTATGGATGTCATTAGTGCAACAACACAATTGAAGAGACACAGGAAATTAATTGGAGGCAATATTTTAGAAATTAATTTATGTCTCATCAGAATGTTTTAGTGAAAAGTTGAAATTAAATGGTATAGATCCAGATGCCCCACTCCCTTGCTTCATTCCTTTTTGCTGATTTCATTTTTCTCAAATCATATTAAGCTTTTTCAGAAATTATTGGCACCGAAACATGGATTTTTATTCTCTTTTCTGGATTGTTAAGCATCTTGCTTCTGGTTCTCCTGTTTTGCTTGTCACATATTGTTTGGTCTTTTTTTGTGGTTGTTGTGTTTGTTTCTTTGCAAAACCAGGTGACTAAAGCATTTGCAATAAATACATTTCTATGCAATTTACTAACACTATCTGCTATGCTGATGTGGCAAGTTGATGAAAACATGCTAAATATATTGGACTGGCATGCAAACAGATTGGGTTTACTGTACGTCATTGGTATTACTGGGTGAAGAATTTCTGCTATCTCAGAACTCTGTCTCAGATGCCAATAATGATACATTTCAGAGCCAAATTTTGCCCTCAGATATGTGCATGCACAACCCCACCCAAAGTCAGTGTGTGTGCATTGGAGGGCAGGATTTTGTCCTTATTGTGGACAATATTCTCTCACTTGTGAGAAAGGGAGAAATAACCACAATTATTAGTGTTAAAGACTCCATTATTACAAAGAGAGCTTTCAGAGTGACTGAAAAATCATCCTCTTAGCCTGGTCAGGGAGGGATGCTGAAATGGTTTATTGCCTAACTTATATTTGCATTGGCTGGACTCTAAAGACAAAGTAAAATCTATGAGTACAGAAGCCTACAAGTCATGCAAAGCTAATTTGATTCAAGGGTTGTTGATTGCCATTGCGTGAATATGGGTGAGGGATGCAATGGCCAGAGCATAGTTTGCATAAAGAGTAAGTGGAAACGAAGGGCCTGATCCAACTCCACCGAAGTCAGTGGAGGCAGTGACTTCAGTTGGTTTTGGATCAGGCCCCAAGAAAATGACCCAGGGAGAACAGAGAGCTCAATCAGTTTTAATCCCCTCCTCCCACCAAATAGCAGTTTAGAGAATTCAAGGTATTTATTTGTTACTAGTTCTTTTATTGCCCCTTTTGGCCCCTATGGCCTCACATCTTTGAAACCAACTGTTACACAATAAAGAATTTCCCATAAGCCACCACCACCACTTTGATTTAGCGGTTGCAGTCTTCTGCCAGTGGCCCCTCCTTAATCCCATATATTGCCAAAAGCATGTCAGGAGATGCTTTCTGCTGTGCTCCGAGTACCAGCTCTGGTGAGCCAAATTCCATTGGCGTTCACTCTCTGCTGAGAATGCTTTGCTAGCAGTAAAGCCTGTGAAGAAGTAGGAGCTGTAGCAGTATCCCATGTAAACCAATTAAAGGACAAATTGTGTTTGACTTTTGCACAGGTTCATAAGTGAAGGAGAGTAAACAAAGAGGCTTTCCCCCTCTCATTTGCACCTGTGTCCAAGAACCAGACTTAATCCCAGTATTTGCCTTCCAGGAGTACAAGGAATGTTCAAGGCTAGCCATGACAGCCGTGCTAGCCTTCTGAAAGGAGATGGGTTGGCACATGGTGGAGCACCATGACTCCTCTCCCCTCCCCTCCCCCCCCCGCCCCCGCCACTGCACCAGGCATGAGCCTACATCCTGGCCTCATTTGGGTTGGGCTGGCTTTTTTGCAATAAGATTTCTCATCAAAAAGTGCTGCAGATCTAAGGAAAACCTCATCTAAATAGTTGATTTATGCAAGCTGCCCAGGCAGTTATGTTTACACAGCGGAGGCTGCGAATGAACTGTCTTCCCATCTGTTTGTTTAAAAAAATAAAACCCATTTGACAGCTGATGTAAGGCTCAGTCTCTGTGCAACATTAAATTCATGACTGGAATGGAAAAAGAACTGGTGTTAATTTTCTCCATTCTCCACACCTTGCAGCCCAGGGCACGTTCATGCCATTTTCCTGTCCTTCAGAGACCAATTACCTCAGGTGAAGTCAGATATGGAGGCAGCGTTGCTAGGAGTGGGCAATGGGGACTTGGGGCTTTGAAGATCTTTTTAAGACTAGCAAGATGCAGAAATCTGGAATTAACCCTTTATCAGCCACAGGAGGTGTTCGTAGATTGTGAATCACTGAGCAGTCTGAGGAATGGAGCATACACCTCCGCTTCCATACTGTAGAAATGTACTGATCCAAACCTCCCTTAAATCCCACTGGTGTCCCAAGCATGGGCTTCTCTCCATGGGGATTGAGATGAATGACACCTGGATGCTGTTCTGAGATAGCCTATGCTCTATGGGGAGCTCAGGTCCTGTAGCGTGACTCTGGAGGGGGATGATCTGGTGGAGATGTGTGCTGTTGGAGTCCTTGATGCTTCACTCTTATGGAACTTGGAAGATTTGCAAGAGTTCCTCCAGTCCCTATGGCAGGCTCTTCCTCCAGCAGCAGGGGAGTATGGGTATGTGTTTGTCTGTCCAGCTGTCAGGGCACCCTGACCACAGGCTCCACAGCACGGTGGCCATCTCCCCAGATAATCTGAAGCTTCCAGGGTTTTGCTGCATATTAACGAGTGTCCAATGAAAGCCAGTATTACCCTTGGAGAAGCAGCAAATTGAGCATGAGCTTTTCAGTGTAAAGACACAATCCTCATACATACTGGACCCAATTCTGCTCCCTTTGAAGTCAGTGCCACAACTTCCATTGTCTTTAATGGTGCAGAATTGGATCCATGTTAGGTCAGTGACAGCTAAGTGCCTTTTCTGGTAGTGTTTTCTTAACCCTGAGACAGCTTTCTTGTTTCCACTTTATTAGGCAAATGAATAGTGCATGTTGAAAACCACATTACTATAGTCTAATACTTCAAAGTATGTATAAGACAAAGATTCTGTGTTGACAGGAGAGGGGCCTATTTTTACCACTTGTTGCATCAGCAAAGGCTTCTCCTTTGGTCTAGTGGTGGCACTTAACACCGATCTCTTGGAGGGCACCGTTCAAATCACAGAGAAAACTCTGCTCTCACTTACATCGGTGCAAACCTCAAGTTACCCCATGGATACCAACGGAGCTGCACCTGCTTTGGTTTAGCCCAGGAGTGGCAATGAAGACCATCCAAGGCCAGCCCCTTCTTTGAGTTAGCAGAGTATCCAATCGGGAGACATAAGGAAATCCATTGACTTCAGTGGAGCTATGCCTGCTCACACCAGCATGGAAGTTGGGCCCTGGTTGCCTGTTCACACCAGCTGATAATGTTGCTAGTGTGCTCCATTTCACTCCCTCCTCTCCCCCGCCTCTATTTCCTGAGGTGACAGATGTTACATATTTTCAGCTACATTAAAAACTGAATCCTATCTATGACTTTGAAAAGATGTTGGAACCCCATGTGGCCATTTTTCTGTCTGCCTTATGGGGGAAAGAAAAGCAGCCGTGGTGAAGAAAGGAAAACACTGAGGGTACCAGTTCTGTGATCTCCTCCTCTTCCGATCACAGTCTTTTCTTGGTTTAGACAGTAAGGGCTTGTGATGAGCGTGCTGTTCTCCCATTGACTGTGCAGCTAGGCAGATGCATCTCAGAGCAGAGTTTACTCCTGTGTATCTATATCACAACTTCTTTCCTGAGAAAAGGCCTCTTTTTTCTGCTTTGTTCCCTGTAATTATATGCAGCACAGAGTGGATGGAGAGAGAAGAACCGTAATTAGGATGTTTCGACAATCATTTCCTGTGCTGACTACTAATCTCCTGCCAACCCTACCACTACTGCCTTTTTTACACTACCTGCTCCCCCACTGAATTTAAAGCCATTGACTAGGCCAGCTGTCAACAAAACACAGGTTGCATCCTCTCACGACAATGCATATAGCAGATTTTCCTGCACCCCCTTTCTAACTGGGATGGTGCTTTCAAATAAAGAGTGCTATTAGGAATTACAGCACTTTGCATTCCTGGAGTACTTGTTCACTAGAGTGTCTCAGAGTGCTGTGCAAACATCATTAGGCCTTTGTGAAGCAGCTAAGTTTTATTATACTCATTTCACAGATGAGAAAACTGAGGCAGAGTGAGTTTCCAGGTGAGACCGGGACAAAGACAGTGAAAGAACCCAAGAGTCCTGTAGTTCATTCCCCTTGTCCAACCAAAGATCTCTTGGAATCTCCATGAGAGCCCTGCTGAAGTCAGTTAGGTTAGGTTAAAATAGATCTCCTGACAGGTTTTGCAATACCATGATGTGAAAGGGCACTTCATTTCTTGCAAACAACAGCTACACACTAAGAAAACATGCTGCATTTTTCAAAGACTATCAAAAGTTACTCCATTACCAGCCAGAAGAATAAAGAATAAGCAGTGGAAGCAACAAAGTTGCAATCCTCTTCTTTACTGTTGTTACAGAGCCCCAGTGGCTGGGGATTTCTGGACAGCATTGGTGCTCCAGCTGTGACCCCTTCCTTCCCAGGCATGACTCCAGCACCAGAGGCCAGGACTAGAGCTGGGGCTTAGTCACTAGGGCATCGCTATGTCACCCAGGGATTCTCCCTACACTGGGGGATTTTCCAGGTAGCTGCTTAAGCCATCACTGTGGCTCCTTTGCACCCTAAAGAGGCACAACGAGACTGTAGCAGAGCCCAGGAGCCAGCCTGCTCATTGTAATTAAACTCTTTATTTTTCCAATATATTCCAGATTTGAGAATGAGAGAGAGAGAGAGAGAAAGGAGGGTTATGCCATGGGGACTTTTCAGAATGTTGCAATAAGCAAAATGGGTGAAGTTTTCCTTGTTTGAAATGTCACTGGGACAAGCTGACATCTGGTCTTTATGAGTCTGATATGCAATTCCCCATGTCATTATAAATCATTCTAACAGGAAGGAACAATCAATGTCCATCCATTCCTGGTTGACTCAGGGATGTCTCCCTTTCTCTTACCCAGCGTGCCTCTCATGCAGAATGCTTGGTTTGAAAATCTATATTGATATATTTAGGAGCTATTTAAAAACCCAAATTAATTTCTAAAACACAAATCAATTTGAATGTTTCCTCTTGGATCCTAAGGCTAAGCAACTCCATCAGCTTCATTTTACTGTTCTCAAAGCCTAAGAAGGAAGAAGTCACTGCTCTAGAGAATGCAATTTGGTTTTTTGTTATATCTTTCGTAACCTGGCTACTCCAAAGTGCTCTTTAAAGTACCGAGTTTGGCACTAGTTTGGCACAAGTACCGAGTTTGGTAACAGTGCAGCAAAACCAAGCCACTATCAGGTGCTTAACATATCTCACAGGCAGTCTTTGACATTATAACTTGATTTGCTGAGAGGAAATGTTAGTCAGGACACTGTAGCTTTCTCCTGCACTTACCAGAAAGATCAATGGGATCTTTACATTCCGCCTGGACAGAGAAAATCATCTCTGCTCAGGGACAATCAAGTTTAAGTTTCCAGATAGGTCATTAGTTCAGTGACCTGGTCAAAGTAACTGAGGTATAAGTGGGAGGAGACCTAGGCCCACAATTTCAGTTGAAATGAAGATGCGTCATCTTGGAGCAGAAAACAAAATTGTCTTTTTGGAGAGGTTTGAATTGGATGAAACAAAAAAAGAGCCTCTTGGTTTTTTTATTATTTACCTTTTTAGACTGAATTCTAGCATGAACACGTTGAAAAGGTCACTGTCCTTCAATTCTGATGCTGAATCACACTCAGATGGCAAAGACTTCTGTTTTCTTTGCACGGTCATGGGATGTGTCTTTGTAATTTTTGTGTGTGTGTGCATTATTTGTCATTTAAATGCCGAGAGTCAGTGAGGCACCAGTTACTTTCCTCATTTGAATTATCCATGCAAACTTGATTTGTCCATTTGTATCTGAAAACTCATTTCACTGCCTTTGTTTTTGTTTTATTGGTTGCTGATCCATTGCATGTTGGAGAACATAGCATTCCCAGGGATACCATCCAAATACTCTTTTCCCAGGTATCAGAATATTATGGAGGGGGAAAGCCCTGAGATATAATTTTCCTTAGGTACAATAGCTGCTTCTGACATTCCAGCTTTTGAAGTTTTTATTTAGCCAAATGGCGATCTGCTAAAGATTCACTTTATTTGCATTTCTATTCACATCAAGGATACATGAGGCAAGTGAGCATTCATGAGCTACTCATCCTGCTGGTATGTCCCCACCACAAACCATAAAAGGTGGAGTGAAGACTTAATACCCACATCCTGTTCCTTCGTGCACTAAACCTGTCATTGCAATATTTTGCTTAGCATAATACATCTCCTGGAGACTTTCATGGTGAGAAAGCGCCCTTCCTCCCCCATCACCTCCATACACTCTCTCTCTTTGTTGTTATTATTATTTATTATTTGTTTATTGCTGACTGTCCGCTCAGTGCTGCACAATGCACAAATTAAATCAGTCCTTGCCCTGAAGACTTGCATAGATAAGAGAACCACGGTTGAATTAAGGCAATTTGGGGACCTTATATGGGTCCCCCATGGTCCTTCCCCCATGTGGCTCTGCCCCCAGGATGTAGCCCCGCCTCTCCTAGGGGTGTCAGTAGGTTGCAGACTTAAAACAAATTGAATGGTTCATACCTCTTGAGCTATTTCTTCAGCCTTTCTGCACACCCAGGCAGGCATCATTTACCCCCAGGTTACATTTTCAAGCTGTTCTTTGCATCCCTAGAAACATAATTTTGTTTTAAAATGAAAGATGAGATTCTGATCTCATCACATGACTCCAGGAGCTGGGATCATGGCATGGCTCTATAGTGCCTATGCTGTAATCTAGTCCTTAATGGAACACCCTGGGAAATTCAGAGGTGGAGATAACTTAGAGGGTTCCTTCTTCCCATAGTTGCCATAAATTCATTTCATATGGTCATTACACAAGAAGTGGGTCTCTATGAGGTATATAAATGAGGAAAGGATAGTGGTTTGACAAATTAGCCTTGGTAGGTCAGTGCACACATAGGGAACAGCATGGCAAAATACATGGAGATGAGATATTATTGATCTGTTTAGCAGCTCCTTGCTTTCCCTTGTTTCCTGTTATTTCAGAGATTCATAGAGTTTAAGGGCAGAAGAGACCATTATGATCATCGAGTCTGGCCTCCTGTGCATCACAGGCCAGAGGATTTCATCAAGTGTTTCTTCGGTGCAGTGGGTCAAAGAGAAGAGAAACACTGACACATTTTTAATGTATTTGCATTGTGAAATTGTCTTGTGTCTGATCGTGGTAGGCTGGTGGTTGCTGTGTCCCTAGTGTTGGTGACCGTGATTTGGAAATAGGACATTAAGAGAAGTGGTGGTGGAGCACCACATCTGAATGGCTTAGAGAAAGGTCTCCTTCTGAATACAAGAAGTTCTGAAGGAGTTACTTATCAGGTAGTGTGCCATTTAAACATTAATTGACCACTGAAGGACAAGAAGGCATGGCTGTGTGAACGACAGCACCATCCACAGTTGATGTACAATGACAATTAATAATATAGGCAGGCAGTGTAAGTAATGCAAGGCAGGACTATGATAATCACAGTAGCACAAACCAAGGAGCAATTTTGCCTCAGAACAAGGAGCAAGCCCTTGTCAATGCAGAGGATGTCCTTTAACATCAAAAGCTTCATATTATTGTGAGACGGGTGGGAGGAGAATTAGTTAACTTCCATGTAGTTTAGAGTAACCATAGTATAGACTTTCATCAACTGCACCCTTACCATAGTCATCTTTGTGGGAAAGAAGTATGATACAGTAACACCGGCCTGATTGTTCCCTGCCTCACATTCTAGGCAGCCATTTACACTAGTGCAAAACAGATTGAAATGCTCCCATTCTGATCTGGTAGCATTTTAGTCCCGCTTTGCAGTTGCTTTGCCTATGTGAAAATTATGACCCAATACGCAGTGCAGTGAGAACAAGGCCTTGTCAGTCTTTCAGAAAACCATTACCGAGTGATTTAGGGCCTGACCCAAAGCCATTGAAGTCCATGGGAATCTTTCCAAGGTTTTTAGTGGGCTTTGGATCCGGTGCTGTGTTTGCAGTCACAACAGCATGGAGATTTCAGATGGATTTTGAAGAGCAATGTTTAAGAAATTGAGACGTATGGGCCTGATTCTGATCTCACTCGTACTTTTTTTTTTTGGTGCTGGGGTAATTCCATTTCCCTTTGTGGATTTACTCCTGATTTATACCAGCGTAACTGGATGCAGAATCAGAACCTAAGTATTTTTCATTTAATGACAATACCAATAGAAATACATTTGAATTAACTTCCCCATCCCACCCCAAAAAGCTGCCCCCTCCTGACAAAAAATAAACCATATAAACAAAAAAAATACAAACAATATACTTTGTGTCTGGGGGAGAGAGGGTTAAAGGTGCAGTGAATGAACGTGACTTCCTTCTATTTGTTTTGTCATGTGTGCTTATGAGATTGTATGGGCTTGTCTAGGGAAGCCAGTGTATTTGTATTGTAAATGGAGATGGTTGAATAATCAAACAAGGGCTTCAGTTTTATTGTTTCCAGTACACCTGCAAAAAAAAGAGTCTGTATTCTCCACCCCATCCAACTTCCTTTTACCTTTGCTCATGTAACTTTATAGTGACTTATTCATCTACTGCATCAGACTTTGTAACAAAAGCTCCTATTTGCTGCTGAAATAATACAAGCACTTGTGGAGCGCCTGAAATCCATTTACCCTTGCCCAGTTAGTGACATCACTGACTGCATCCAGCTGGTTGGGGATGTTCATTCAAGCTATGAATTCTTGAGGTGGCTCTGTTCACAGGGATATATGAATCATTGAGACAGATGCAGTTGGGAACAATGCAAACGGCTGCAGGTGGACAGGTGCAAGGTATCCAGAGCCAGGAAACTTGTTTTAAGTTTAACAGCCAGGTAGTTGGTTGGAGCTGGAGCAAGCCCGTAGAAAATGGTCTTCCAGATATGGTTAGGTTCTTAAGCCTTCATTATATTGAGCTCTTGAAGTCAATAGAAATTGAGGGTGCTCAGCATCTTGGAAGATCAAGGCCCAATCCCTTGATGCACGCCTGCCTACTTCCTGTTTATACCACTGGGAGTTATCTTCATGCACTGTGGGAGAATAAACACCTGGGAGCCAAAACAATTACTACTAGCACTCTGGACCCTCCCACCTGGAGCACTTTGATGGAGCCTTCCTTTGTTTTCCATAGTTTGGATATTCAGTTTGTTGGCATGAGGCAATGCTCTCATTTCCCTGTGCCATTTGCATAGAGTTTGTATTTTATAAGCTTATAATGAGTTTTTCTTTGTCTAGGTCTGGCATCTCGTTTGCAGTTGCATGTTCACCCTCACCCATGCCCTCCCTGCTTGCTGTGATTTGAATGAGTAATCCCTGACATTTTATTCTGAAGCAGGTGGCTCTTACACACCCTGCTTCCACATTCAAATGCCACAGGGAAATAGAGGAAGGTACCTGGGCTGTAACTCATTCCATGGAACTGAATAGAACCATCAGCCAGCCATTTAATATTAAAGGTAAATGTACTCATGGAAAGGTAACGTTTACTCTGAATAAATATGCCTCTTATTCACAGTGGGCTGAAGGGACATTTGCTATTGAAAAGGTTGATTGCTACAGAAATAGTAGGTTCTCACCTGATCTTTATCTGCTTTACATTAAAGATGTGCTCAATAAAATAAAAACCCATTGGCCCTTGGATCTGAACTCCCATGAACTTTGAGGACATCAAATTCTGAACCTGGAGTTGACCTGAATTTTGCACATGGATCCAAACCAAAACCCTAGATGTGGGCTGTACATTTGGGGATGTTCAAAAATCAGAAATGGAATTACGTGACACAGCTTGAACCTTTCTCTACTTTAGAGAAGCATTTAGGGTAGTAACTTAGGCTGGAGCTTTGAGAGGTCTTTGTCCTTCACAATCTTTTGAAAGTGTGTGTGTTATTCCAAAATTACCTCTGAATTAGAGATTATCTTCTGAACGGTGCAAACGGCTGGCTATATGATGGTGAAGCAAAGCTGAGCAGTTCTGTGCCAATGTCAGAACTGTGACCAAGACCCTCTGTAAGTCAAATACCGGTGAACTTCAGAGCAAAATGCTTCAATACGTTATAGAAATAGTCCCTCTCTGATGCACTCATAGAATCATAGACGTTTGAGATGGACAAAGCCCGTTAAGTCATCTAATTCACTTATCTGTCAATGCTGGATGTTCTCTGTTGTACATTTGTTTGTGTTCTCAAGTCTGGTTCACATGGTTATACACTGCCCCGTTTCATAAGGAATCCTCCATTTAGAGGGCCGGATTCTAGCTTCCGTTCCAGGAATTTTGCACAGCTCAGGTTTTCCCCTCTGTGCCCAGCTGGCATATGGCCACCATAGTGGCTGTTTGTTACCCCCTCACTTGTGCCTTGGGGTAAGGAACATGTCCAGGAAAATGGGTGTGGCTGAGGCATTTCCACACCCCAGTCACTTCTTGCTGTTGGAATGGATCCTAAAGGCCATGGGCAGCTGGGCATAAGATAGAACAGCTGTCAGGCTGTCCTAATTTACATCTAATTTGCACAAGACAGTCCCAGCTTGTGGCCAGCCCTGGGATCAGGAAAGTACAAAGGTGGCTAACCGCCACTTTTGCCCCCTTTTTCTCATTGGTCCTTCGCCAAGCCAAACTCAGCTAGACCAGAGAAGCTGGCTCAGAATTAGGAGGTTGCTCCTTAGTGCTTGAAGAATGGATTGCCCTAAAGTTAACTGGAGATTTGGGTGGAGAGCCCTCATGCCCCCAGCACACAAACCCCACCTACACCCTCACCTGGGCATGAAAATGCCTTTCTCCACTCCAGGCTAGGAATCAAATAATCTAGATGCATATTCAACACAACCCAAAGAAATAATTTGTGCTAATAAAATAGTAGCTGGGAATCCAGTAAGACAAACCCATTTTATTTCTGAGGTCCCTTTGCATAGTCGGTGCTAGGCATGCCAGACCCTTACTGCCATTGCTTTTGATCTCCTGCCTTTCCTACATAGCAGAGTCCCTGGCTCAAAGGTGGCTGTGCATATCAGACTCAGGTAAGAAGCCAGCAGGAAATAGGATTTAAAAAAAAGCTGTTTAGGGAGGGGATCTTGTGTTTATTCAGTGCAGTATGGAATTGTACGTCAGGGCTTGGGTTAACAGCTGCATGCGCGCTTTCTGCCCTTTTAAAGAAGCCAGAAATGAAACTCTCTGCATGGTCATTTTGTATTCAAGTGAAGATGTTTCCGGGCCAGTGTTTGAATCTACTGAAACCACATGCTGCTTGGTCTCCCTTAATTAATTTATTTAGCAAGGGTTTGGGATGGGGGATATTTGATCAAGTGACATCCTTTGTTTCCGCCCCTTTGTAACATGGAGCGTCATGTCTAGTGCAGCAGGACTTAAAAACAACTGCGTCCGCTACCCTGCTCACAGCATTTGGAAAGCAAACGTGACAAGTCATGTAGGCATTTCTGAAGCCACATGATGCTGCAGTGGTACGGCCACCTAATAAAAGATTGTATGACCGGAATCCTTCTACCGTTCTGCACAACCTTAGACCATATGTTTAATGTACATAAGAAAGCCCTGACTTTGAAAGAGGCCTCAACTCAGCCTCTCATTTTGCCTCTCCAGGGGAGAGAGCAGTGTACGCGTCCTTCAGTAACATGCTCTGTCAACTCTGTTCCTCAAAATGGCAGCTTCCCAGACAGGCAGAGGTTTTAGACATTAAAGTTGCAGTATATGGAAAACCAAGTAATAAAACTATATAAGGTACACTACAAGCTCCGTTAGGGTTAACTTGGTTTCTGTCCTCAGTTCAGAGCTCACATTTGTGCTTGTGGGGTTAGAATTTTAAGAATGGCGCTGTATTCGCTCAAATAATATACAGCTCCTTTCTTAGAATTCTAACTTGACTATTTACATTAAACTTGACTATTAATTAATTATCAGTTATTAATTAAAATTAACTTGACTATTTAAATACAGAGAGGGGATAAAAAAAATGCTGTATTATGCCAAGAGAGTCATGGTCTGTCTCCCAAAAGCAAACTTAAAGGGAAGGGAATGGTAGGCATAAATTGTAACAAAGCCAGGAGACTAAGGGCAGGCCTACACTACCCGCCTGAATCGGCGGGTAGAAATCGATCTCTCGGGGATTGAATTATCGCGTCTCGTTGGGACGTGACAATCGATCCCCAAATCGACGCTTCTACTCCACCAGCAGAGGTAGGAGTAAGCGCCATCAACGGAGGAGCCGCGGAGGTTGATTTGCCGCCATCCTCACAGCGGGGTAAGTCGGCTCCGATACGTCGAATTCAGCTATGCTATTCGTGTAGCTGAATTTGCGTATCTTAAATCGACGCCCCCCCCGTAGTGAGGACGTAGCCTAAGTAGGCCTAAACCTGCTTCTCTTGAAGTCAGTGGCAAAATTCCTGTCAACTTTTATGGGAAAAGGATCGAGCCCAGTAGTGTGAACAAGACATATAAACTGAATACTGTCCACGGAGGATCAATGACCTCAAACACTGCTTGATTTTGTGCCTTTCATGGTACATACTTAGGTTCTGCAGCTGACATTATGTTACAAGAATTCTATTCGCCCTAGCCAGTGCATCCCTAATTTTGATGCAACCTGGATGTAGTATGCTCTGGGGAGTAAAAGCTACATTCATTGTTGTAGTTTTATATGTGTTTACCTTGTAACTGGGTGACCTGAGCTGCTATGAACCTGTTTTAACTGCAGAGTTAATGGGGAAGATTTTTCAGAAGGTAAGGTGTGTCTTTACTGATTAGCTAAGATGAAAGCCACCTGACCCTGAGCAAACAGCTTCTCATCTGAATTTTACTTTAACCTTATTTACTTACTATAGAAGGTTAAATCAAGCAACAGCAAAATGTGTTTTTAACCCTATCCCCTCCGGTGTCTTTCATAGTTCTACTAAGTATCTAGCCCATGAATTTATGTTAAAACGTTAATCCTATTGTGGAATTGGCTTTTTGCTGTTCAGCAGATCCATAGGTGCGGTATTCAGAGAAAGTGGGTACGTATAAAGTTAAGTTTCAACATGCAATGGAAGCACAGAGGGATGTAGGGGGACTTATTCATTGTGGAATATTGTGTGCTAATGATTCAGACTTCTGTGCAAAACAAGTTGCAGCTTGGAGGCAGCTCAGTGGCAGAACTGGTATGGTGACTCTCTGATTAATTCTCACTCCTGGCACCCAATGCTGGTGAAGTCAGGGTAGTATTAACGGTGTCACGCAATGTGATCTGCTCTACCAGTGACTGATCCTTGAACCATTAAGTGTGCATAAGAGATTAAATCATCCATACGTGGGCAGAGATCTCAGCAGTACCAGCTTTGCTTCTACAAGTAGGTGTCTCCTTAGGGAATGCAGGCTCTGTTCCGTTCTCTGCCATTGGCTTCTTGTGTGATGTTGGCCAAGTCACTTCACTTCTCTGGGCCTCCCTTTCTTCATCCATAAAATGGGAACAATCAGTCTTACTTGATTCACAGGGAGTTGTGAGGTTTAACTCTGTAAAGTGCTTTGAGATCCTTGACTGGAAGGTACTAAAGAAATGTGCATCATTGTTATGATGCTAACATAATAACAAACATTGATGCCATGTGCTCTCATCTGGGGTATTGTGGTACATTTTGGGCTCTTCTCCACACTGCTGAGAACGACGAGGTCTTTGAGGTGTGGTGGATTGCTCATCACGTGACATCTTTACACTAAGACTGGATGTCTTTCAGAAGACACTGTGCTTTTGCTCAACCACAAGAATGGGCTTGGTACAGGAAATACTGGATGAAATTCTATGGCCTCTATTGTGCAAGAGGCCAGACTACATGATCATAAAAGTACCTTGAGGCCTTAGAATCTAAAGTCTGTGAATCAACAACATTTGCAATTACTTTAAGTTAAAATAGGGGTAATCAAATCTCGTGATTGAGAGTGTCAACATGATTTCTGCAGGACTGAAACCATCTACGTAAGTTGAAACTGTGCAGAATACAATGGGTGGAAGGGGATAAAGTACAGAGTATATTAATTCAGTATCAAAGAGGAAGAGAAACCCCAACTGAACAAGAAAAGCTTATACTTATTAATAAAATGTCAGTTGCTTCGCGCTTCAGTTAGTTGTTAATCACAGAGACCCCTGTGCTCTCTGAGTCCTCATGGGAGGGGTCAGGGAATCCTCATGTAACCCTCCCTTCCCTTGAATTACAAGGAATGTTCATCATGCTTTACCTTGGCTCTGACAGTTCTCAGATCCTTACAGTACCCTAATTCCCTCTTCTCCCCTGCTGGGGGCTCCCTCCTTGGAATAGTCTGCTCACCTCTTCCAGCCTCGCTTACTCTCACTCTTGAACACTAAAGCTTTGCAAAATGTTTGAAACAAAACCTGAGCCAGCATGAAATGTGGGTGTGGTTCTTTACGAGCACAAAATGCAGGCGAAGTTCATTGAAAGGTTTACTGAGCACATGGGCCAGATTCTCTGCTCATGTAAACGGGTGCACAGCTCCATTGGCTTCAGTGGAATTTTGCCTATTTACACCAGCAGAAAACGTGGCTAGGTATAAATGCTTGTCTTGCTGGATAGACATACAGACAAACCAACCAACTGACCCTGGGCAAATCTATGGTTTTGAATCAAAATCCTTGCATGGCCCAATTTAGAAGATTCAAATTCTGTTCTTAGTTACACTGGTGTAAATCCAGAGCAACTCCACTGATTTCAGCACAGTCACACTGGATTTATACTAGTGTATCTGAAAGCAGAAACTGGCCATATATCTTGAACAATATAACTATCAATCCCTAAAACGAAAACCTGTGTTAAATCAAGTGCTTATAGTAGGAAGTGTGTACAATTTATGCATTAACATGGATCTAATTCTAAATAACTACGGTGATATCATCAGGCACTCTCTCCAGCTTGTTCTGAGAGATGTATGTTTTGCTAATATGATAATATGCATGCTATGGACAGGAGAGTGACATTTAGAGCCAGATAATATCTAAGATTCTAAACCTATATAATGCATAGTCCAACATGCAGTTTGGAGGAATTATATTCTGCCACACTCTCTGGATTTCTGACATCATGTATGTGTTGCTATTTGAAGAATCGTAAACTCCTGTTCTGTGAGGGACTTGATTGTTCTATAGGATTTAGAGCCTTCTAGGCCACTGGTTCAAATCCAGTTTAAGTTGAGTGGTGAAAAGTAATGTCAAATGGCTTGGGTGAATCTACCTATTTCCTAGTTACTTGTCCACACTTCTTCACCACAACTGGTCCTAATTGGCTGTTTCATTGTCAGGGTCAGCAGAGAGAGACTGAATTCCCCACTCACTGTAGAAAAGTCCCTCCAGAATAAGACTGTGGCATGACTGCAGGGAAAGCTTTCATGTGTACTTCTGTACGACACCTGTTCTGTGGATAAGGGGAGGACTTGAGGGCAGCTTCGATGTCTTTAGTTACATAGAGGGCTCTCATCACCATAGTGTCAGAAATACCTTTTGCCAGCAATAAATTCACCCTCCTCTCCCCCCCAAAAAAAACCCTTTCAAACTAATTTAACCCCCCACTCCATAGCTTTTCCCTTAGTCCTGCTTCAGCTAGTGGAGGGCATAGGGCAGACCTTTTTTAAAAGGAGAAAATATAAAGGGAGGGAGTGGAGGAAGAGGGGTTGAAATTTCCCGCAAATTAAGGAGCATTCAGCATGGCTTGTGTGTGGAGCCAGAGAATTGCCTTCCATTGCAGCTAAATGTCTGGCTCCATTCACCTGTCCGGGACACAGGAGCAGTGGCTGGGACCATCTGAATGTACAAGAGATTAGCAGTGTAGGAAAACACCTGCTTCCACTTAAGTGATCAGAGAGGAAACAAAAGGCAAGAAAAGCTATAGCTTGAGCAACACGGGATTGGATGAAAACTAATATGAAGCCTGAGATTGGCAGTTGGCAGCCTTACCCATCAATTTAAAACAGTTGAGAACGCACCAAATCTTTGGATTTGAAGTCTTGCTGCTATGAAGATGAAAGACTTTTTCCTCCTCTTTTTCCACTTGACTGGGGGAAAAGAGGAGACAAACAGGAGTAGGCAGACGAGATTAGGCAGACCAAGGTGCCAAACTGTTATGCTTTATAATAGTCTTCAGGGAAAGGCTGATAATGCAACAAGAGGGGAAGAGAGGAAACACTGAAATGGGTTTAAAAGTTCCAGCTAAGTTTCCCTTTCCTGCTTTGTAAAGAAGCATGCCTTGGATGCCTTAAGGGCTATCTGAGACTCAGTGCATTTGTAATGTAACCCTCCATGTCATGTACATATATATGTAATGTAACCCTCCATTTTTAAGTGCCCACTTCGAGACATGGGGAGCCTGATTTTCAAAGGTGCCAAACACTGAAAGATCCCATTGACTTTAGTTGGAGTTTTGGGTGCTCTTGAAATCAGGCCCAATGTAGGTATCTCATGCTGGATTCTGAAACATTAAGACACACCAAATCAAAGGCCACAAAAAATAAAATTATTTATATATACACACACACACACACACACACCTATATATATATAGGTTTTAACCTCTCTGTAGCTCAGTTTTCCTGTCTGTAAACTTGCAATAACAATGTTGACCCACTTTATGAGGTGTGAGTATGAAGCCTGATTCATAAAATGCTTTGAGATCCTTAGAAGGAAGCTGCTTTAGAAGCACAAAGTATTATTAAGCTTCATTATTCCGCTTGCTGTAAAGGCCTGAAAAGGAACAGCATTGCTTCTAGCTTCTGACCAAAGCTGGTAGTCTCAGACACTCACCATAATACTTCAGACTGTGCCACTTTGGGGATGTTGTGCACGGACTACTAGCACATCAGCCAGTGGTCGCTCATAGTGCTCTCATCAATGCTAGAACAGGATCCTATCCTGCTGTATGAACAAAAGAAAAGAGGCTCTCTCTCTCCCTTCTTATCTCTCCCTTGTGCACCAGTACAGTACATGGCACAGTTTCTGCTCTCTGGAAGTATAATCCTATGCTCTGTCCAGTTGGATTGCCTGGCCTAACTCATCATCTAGGTGAGGGAGAGAGAAGAGGCTGTCCCCTTGTGTTTATCAGATTCAAAAATTCCTTTTTCCTTGTGCATTCAAACTGGTCCTCAGTCCAACTTTCCTTTTCTCTTCCCCACTGCTTGTGCTGCCTTAGAATCGACTCAAAATGTACCTCTGACCTTACACTACAGCTCAGGCAACATGTTCCAGCTACAGAGTGTTTATGTCCAAGCCTTCCCTCCGGGTTACTGCACCTCTCCAAACACGAGGAAGATCATTATGTCTCTCCTCTCCCCCTTTGCTTGCCTAACATGTTAAGACACAGAAACCTGTTGCTGCTATGACTCTGATTCCTGACCTGACAGGTGGTGCCGTGAGTTGAACTTTGCTCTCACAAACAGTCGGTTTCACGTATCACTCTCCCATTTAGTTGACTCGCCCATCTGTGTAGAATTTAGTAATTCTGCTAACATGTACAGCTCCTGTGATCTCAGATGATGTTAAGGAACTTTGCTTGAGTATAGGGGCCTGCATGCATAGGCAGAGTGGGCTCAGGATTCCACCCACAATCTAATCTCATTACAAAGCTGCAGTAAAACTAAGTCTCGGATCTCACACTGGTAGCCTAGGAGTGTCCCCAAGAAATCCAGTGTTACAGGAAGTAGTACAGGTGACTATGTGCCTCTTTGCTGTAGGTCAGTACTAGGAAAAGAAATTGCCATACCAGTTCAGTGGTCCAACTAGTCCAGTAGCTTGTCATGAAGAGTGGCCAGAACAAGGTGCAAGAAACCTTGTAATGATGACTATGAAATACCCTGGCCATAGGGGATATTTCTTCCCAAGCCATATTGTGTTTGACTTAGTGAGGCATGAAAGTTTATATATTTTATCCTATCTAATGTAACTGTGGGTGTTCTCATTATCCATCTAATGTCCAATTCTTTTTTGATTCCTACCAAGCTCTTGGTGTTGATGATGTGCTGAGGCAGGTAGTTCCACAGGTTAATTATGTACTGTGTAAAAAAAATCCTTTGAGCAGTTTTAAATGTTGCCTGTCCATTTCATTGGCTGTCCCCTTATTTTTGTATTATGAGAAAGGCTAGGATGTACTCTACTGCTGAAGGTGCCAAATGTGTTATGGGTTATTAAACAGACGCTCGGCAGTCATTAAAGATCCCAGAGCACTGTTTTTACAGAATGTGTTGGCTTGCTTTTACCCTAGTGTTCTACCCATCTTTGACTTCAGATAGTGCACTGAGCCAAATCCTGCAATCTTTACTCAACCTCCACTCAGGCAAGACTCTCATTAATGTCAATTAGGGTTTTACCTGAATAAAGATTTAATAAGGATGTCAGGATTTGGCCCACTGTTGTTTAGTATTGGTGGCACAGATTAGATGATGTGTTTAATAATCTCAAAAATCACCGTGTTTCAGTAGCAGATGAAATAATCTATACGCTAAACACAGTGAGATCCTGTAAGGTCAAAAATGAAAAATACATATAAGGTTTTATCAGTGTGCTCTTATTATGGAGTTTTATGAGCCCGGAGCCAATGTCTTTAGAAGAAGTATATGAGAATTTGTACTTTGGGGGTAAAAAACAAATACAAAAAACCCTGTCAGAATGTTCCTCTTGTCCAATGCAGCATTCAGGTGATCTCTTGTTTCTTGCTGGTAGGTCAAGATAACAGCAGCTCTAAACTGGAATGCCCAAAAGCACATCAAAGTTTTTGTAGGCACATAATTTGGATCTATATATACAAGCTGTTTTCTGTATGCACAAATGGCTGGTTAGGTGCTGAACCTTCACAGCCACCCTCCTTCAACTTTACCTGTGCAAAACCATAGGTGTACAATATTGAGTATGTACATCGCAGTGTTGAGGCCCATGGTGTTTCAAGTTTTTGCTATCATATCTTACAACCAGGTTCCAAGGATCTTGGGCTAAGAAGCTTAATATTTATCAAGAAACAGTTTGGAAATCAAAAGGATCTTCATGGAAGCTTAGAAACAGCATTTAAATCCTTCCCTTTTGAGTCTGATGCCTTCTCTTTTGGGTCTGATGCCAAGCCATTACTCTGGCTATTAGCTAACCAATTTATTGTGGCATTGAATGACAGAGCTTTGTCAGAAACCTGATCTTTGGAGGTCATCAAGCCCCGAGGATATGCCTCACCTCATCAAAGAAAACAAAAGGATTTATTTACAGTTGTTGTTACCGTGAGTGTTAAAAGGCAACTTCAAAGAGGTTTAACCAAAATTAGATCATTATGATAATACATTAGTATGTTTCACCACTGTTGCAGACCTTTTCTGTGTTCCTTTGCTGTGTTACATAACAGCCCCAGGAATGTTACTACTGTTTGGTATTCCTTTTCCAGGATTCATTTCATGGACATTTGAACACTTTAGTAGAATGACGTCTAGCACCCTGGGATCCCCCAAGTCCATGACAAGGGACCTTTGTGCTATGATACTACGAATCATATGTAATAATAATAATTATTAATATTGATAATACAAATTAGAAAGATAAGAAATATAGAAAGCTTTTTTTAAAATTTCATACTCACATAATAATACCAAGCAGTATAATCTAGTGATTGGCAAACAACTATGTATATAGTATCGTGAAAAGGAGTGAGTGTTTAAAGAGAATGGTCATGTGGTTAAAGTAATGAAGAAGATCTAGGTTTCCTGTCTGCCACAGGCATCCTGTGTGACTTGGAGCATCACATAAATGTCTCTATGCTTCAGTTCCCCCATCTGTGAAAAGGGCATAATAATGCACCCTTATATGGGTGTTGTGAAGCTAAACTCATGAAAGGTTGGTGAGGTGCTCAGGTGCTATGATGATGAGCACCGCAGAAAAGCCACAGTATCTCTGAGTGATTTTGCATGGCTAATTATATGATTAACAAGCTTGTATTTCCTCCATCTCTAGTGCTTAGAGGAATCGATGTGGATTTCAAATGGAAACTTTGAGTCATAATTCTCATCAACCTCTAGCTGCCTCCTTCAAATAGGGCCCTCACTAGCCTTGTTTATTCCTTATGTTTTACAGCGTGTGATAGATGGATTGATATCCTTTTAAAGGTAAATGGCTCAAATATGGAATAATAATCAGCCTGAAAGTAGGATCAATATAACAGAGAAACGTGTACGAGAATCTGCCAAGAAGTTTGGCATGTGTAAATACAGTTTATCTGCCATCAAATGGCTCCTGTTTATTAATAAAGAATGGGGACACAGTTTATTGACGATGATTCATTAGGAGTTTATTGCTGATAAAACCAAAGCATGATATTTACATTCGTGTAATCTTTCCTTTCCTAAGGAAAGAAATTATTATTTTATATTGATGTGTCATTATGAGACTGAAACAGTCCTTTCTGTGGGTTCAACTTCTAAGCCCTAGAATGGCTAGACAGTCATCACATCAGGATGAATACAGGATATGCAACTGCAGCTGAAATTTATAAAAAAGAAAATGTGCACAGTGACTGGTTCTCCTTGGAATTGTACCTGTATGTTTAGAATATGTATAGTGAACCTTTTGTCTAAAGGGTCTGATCTTTTATCCCTAGGACAGTTCAATTGTGGATTCTTTAGCTGTGACCCCTCCCTATAACACACGCAGACAGTATACAGATAATGTTGCACATTCTTGTATACTTCACAAATGGATAGTGACACTGGGCCAGATCCAGAGCTAGTGTAAATTGGTGTAGCTTTATTGACTTCACGATTGACTTCACTGAAGCTACGCCAATTTGCACCAGCTCAGGATCTGGCCTCGTATTTCTCTTGGTCAGTTATCCCTGTTGGTTCTAGCGTCTAGAACCTTATAAATGTATTTCTTCTACTAATTCAACCGGCTAGAAGCCTCTTTGCAATGCGTATGGATGATAGAAATCTTTCCAGCTCTATTTGATTATTTTTTAGTCCATGTAATTTGTCTTAATGATGGATTTATGTTGCCTGGGCTTGTCCAGATTAGGAAAATAAACTGCATTTAATAAATATGTTAACTAGCAAGTAAATTAACATGCTTTTAATCAGGATCAGCTTGTTGGTAAGCCCTACTGTCTTTGTCTGTATTAGGAGCTAAGTGTTAAAAAGTTGTTAATTAACACACCTTTGCTTTGAAGAGTTTATCTGCACACCTAGAATTAGGTGGTGCTTTATCCTCCCACCTTTTTAGCAAAGCCCTGATCTGGTCCTGGGAAGTTCTGCTTGCAGATCTGCACCCTCTGTGAAGATTCGAGGTGAGATTTGGCAATGAAACTGGCACTCTGGCAGGATTTTGGTTGGGTATTTGTCATGCAGAGTTTGAAGAGCAATCATTATGAGCTCTATTTTTAAAAGCAGGTCTTTATACTTGTGCCTACAATTTTCACATGTACAAATTCAGATGTTGGATTGGGGCAGCTTCAAATATGAGGCTCTATATGTCCGTGAGATTTCAAATGTCATTGTTCCATGAAATGATCTGGCTTGGTTATCCTTTGGGGGGGCAAATCCTGTTCCTGCCCACTAATACTCCTTGAACCTGTTTCTTCTTTGTTGTGGCACAAGGCCCAAAAGACAGTAAATCTGGTGTCATTCAGCAGCACAGTGAGGCAGGATGAAAGGATTGGTACAGGTTTCTGCATCTCCTGCCTGTATGCAGAGCTGTGCTCTGCAGAGACACCCTCTGTCCTATTGTGCATGAGTGGGCAGAGTGAGGGATGGATCGCCTGGCATGTGTGGATCTGCAGCTCCCCAGGTGGGAGGGGCTGCAGCAGTCACTAAGCCTACAGTGGCCCTGAGGCTGAAGTAGCAGCCAAGGAGTAGCTCTACTGCCTCTGCATGGCTTGTTGCAAGGATTTTGACCAATCTGTGACCTCCAGGAGAACACCCTTGTGTACAGCCCACCTACTGGAGCTGTGCCCTGGGAACAGGGTTTGTCTCTGTACACACTGAGAATTATCCATCATAGATCGGGTCAGACCATAGGCTTCAGTTACTATCATATTCCTGGGTACTAAGCTAATGGGTGCTCTGTTAATGCCCCAGATGACTGGAGAGATAGAGCACAAGACCATTAATTAATTATAGATAAAATAGCAATTTTCTAAGGAAACTGTAAAGGGAATCCATATGATTTCTCAATATTGTTGACAGGCTGGATTGTCTGTTAGAAGTGTATCTGTTTTGAACTAGCTGTTATGTACTCTCATGATCCGTGCTCCAGAGATACAAGAGAGAGAAAGATGGTTATAATCTTAGCTGGGCCTCAAACCTGTGGTCCAGCCTGACATCTCAACCGAGCACCTTTGCCTGATTTTTATCAATTGGCCACTTGGGCAATCAAATGTAAGGGATACATTTTCAGGAGGGTGGTCATCTTATTTATTTTTAGGTGCCATTTGCAAATGAATTGCAGACAGAAATCAGGCACCTGGAAACCATCTCCTCAGATTTGCACCCGCAAATCATTTTGCAGGCACAACAATTCAGATGCAGCTATTTCAGGCACATATTGCTTTGGTCAAAACTGGGGGTTGGGCTCAGCTCAAGTGAACATTTATCCCTTCGATTCCAGCTCCTGTGACTGGTGGAAGAGAAATAAAAAGCTGACTTGCTCAGAAGCAACATCCCTATGCCGACATTATTACCACACTGCATGTTGTCCCTTGCTGGAGAAATCAGTCTTATGCAATTAAAGGTTTCCAAGGTTTCTGCCTGAGTTAGTTATTGAGGATAAGTTGTGTCTTAGGGGAATTTTTCTGCCAGTTGCACTAATTAGCACGATAATTTGTCATTTCATTAAACACATCTTCCATGGGAAACAACAGCATGTTTTCTTCACAACAAGGAGCAAACATTTTATTTATTGATTGATTTTTCTTTCTTTTTTGATTAAGTTGCTTAGAATTTCCTTGAACGTGGCTAATTGATGGTATTTTAAAAAGCCACAGCTTTCATCTTTTGTTTTGCCATTGCTTCTGATTGTGTGCTCGTATGTTACATGCTTTTATTTAAATGGTAGCGCTGAGAGTCATCCCAGTCTAGGCACAAATGTTCTTTTCATCCCACATCTTGCTCTATTTATTTCAAGTCAAATGCAGGATATATTTTTTTAAGAGTTGAAATGAAAGAGTTATTTAACAACTAAGAGTCCTGTGGCACCTTATAGACTAATAGACATTTTGGAGCATAAGCTTTCGTGGGTGAATACCCACTGCATCAGATACATCTGACGAAGTGGGTATTCACCCACGAAAGCTTACAAGGTGCCACAGGACTCTTTGTCGCTTTTTACAGATCCAGACTAACATGGCTCCCCCTCTGATATTTAACAACTAGTTACCAGCCTAAAAGCATGTACTGTGGGAGGGGAAAACATGGCTTGGTAGATGAGGCAAAAAAATTTAGCCAACATTTTTAAAAATAGTAGTCTAAAATTAGCCTCCTGAGTCTATACTTAGGCACCTAAGAATGGAATTTTCAAATGTGCCTGAGTAACTTAGGAGCAGAAGTCTCAAGAATTTATAGCCTCCAGTGTGCCTGTCATCCTAGTTCCACTCTTAGCTACCTAAATATGGACATAAGAACCTAATATTACATCCCTGTTTTTGAAAATATTGGCCTGAGTCTGGAGATGTGAGTTGTGGCTGGGATTTTGAAAGGCACTCAAGGAGTTTGGCTCATTAAAAGTAATTGGGAGTGGGACACCTAACTTCTCTTTGTGCCTTTGAAAATCAGCCCTTCTATGCCTGAGTGTACTAGCACATTTCTGTGTGCCCAGTCCTTGGGCAAGTCATTGAATCTCTCCACTTGTGCCTTAATTTCCCCCTCTCTATGCTGTTTTGTTCAGTGAGAGTTATTTGAGACAGTTATGCAGCAAACACATCTCTGTCAAATAAGTGGGATGGGACTACTCTGGGTTAGGTGAATTCAGATAGCTCTAACGGAGCAGTTAAAGCAAATAGCAGCTAATCAATAGGTATCAGACTTGTACTGAATGAGCAGTTACTAGTACAGGACTCTTTTGACTTTTTTTTTAGCTTCAGTTAAAAAGGAGTAGAAATTGTTACCTTAGGGAATAGTGCACTAGCACATTTGGGACATCTAACAAGGCAAAATACTTTTCTTCTTCTTTCCTTTATATTTTAAAAGACACATTTTTAGTAATATATTTTAGTGAACACAATGCTCATAAAAAGCATGGGCCCGACAGTCATTGAGAACGAAATCCTCCATCCACTGAACAGGTACAGCAAGCTTCCCCTCCATGTCGCAACCCTCCCTTGCAGTGACCAATGCATGTGGGGAGGGAGGAGTTCATTTTCATTGCCCATTCAGTCCTTGTCCTGTCTGCTGAGATTACCAACAAAGGCCAGAAGTTGTGGTTTGGGTGACCATTCCCTATCCTTGATGCTGAAGACTACTTGAACATGGCAGCACAATATAATGTTCTTATTAGAGATGAATATCTCCCTCTCTGGCACATGGTATTCATAGCAACAGGAGGATGGAAATTGTTTCCCAACAGAATTGTTTGTCTAAGATTATTCATTCCCTCATAAAACCTTAGTTGCCAGTTGGCCCACATTCTTAAGCAAATCTGAAGGCCAAGCAGTCATTTTAAGATAGAAAACTGCTAAGTTTTGTACAGCATGTTGAACCTGGATCTTCACCTTTCAGAGAAATTATTATTTATTAAACCATGGGGAGAGGTGGGGAGACTTGAATGCCTACTGCGGGTCCATTATCATGAAAAGCATGTCTGCGTCATGCACGTCAGTTTCACTACTGGCCTATCCCAAAACTTCAGGACACACCTGTTAATGGCTAGAGGCAAGCAGATTGGTTGGACATAAAGAATGCACCTGCGCAGGGAGGGGTGAAGAACTACATGTAAGCCGAGCCCTTAGACATTCTCTGTCTCTTCTCAATTCCAGCTTAAACAAGCAATATCGCTCTGGGCTGTGAAGACAATCATGCACATTTGAATCCTTTGCTTTACTTTTTTTTTTTTTTTTTTGCGGGTTTATTTTTATAGTTTAAAACAATTGTACAAGTATTTTGCTTCACTGTGTATGATTTTGTTTGGTTTTGTTTTTTGTTTATTTTGTGAGCATCACGCCAAGAAAACCATACGCTCCAAGTTCGTCTTTGCCAAGACGTGGAAAGATCTGAAGAAAAAAATCCTCGCACGCACTTGCCTGATGATCATTACTTCCTTTTTGTTACCCACTTGAAGGTTGATGATCTTGGTTTGGGAAAAGGTTACTGTGCTTTCAGCACTGAAGTTACTTAAATGTATATGTTTTCATGGTCCCGTAAGCCATAGTGTCCTGGTATTGTGGTGTAGACAGATCAAACTAGCGCTAAGTATGATTTTGATACTATTTGCAACCGTGTAAATCAAAATTCTCCTTCCTTATGTTTTTTTTAGGAGACTGTCTTTTTTTCTTTTCTCTTTCTCCAAGTAGACTGAAGGGAGGGGGAGGTTGTGTTAAAACTGTATCAGGTTTTGTCTGTTCTAAGTTGGGGGGAGGGGTAAAAGGCACATGAATTCAAATGTTCATTTTACAAGTAGCCAAACCAGTTAGGGCAGGTAAACGAAGAAGCAGGAAATTCAATAGGAGGTAACCAATGGGAAAAAGCCAGTTTCACTGAGAAATCATGGCGAACTTTGAAAAGAGACACATTTTGGAAAGGTTATTGTGACTGAAATGCAGCATTTAGTATGAACTGAAAAGGAAAATTCAAACATTTCTTGAGTGATCAGATACTGAAATGAATCAAACACAGCCAGCGTACGTATTGGTAGCTATCCCCATTTCTGGTATGAACTTATGTTATGGTCTCCCCCGCAATTTGTTTTATTCATTTATATTTTTCAGTTGGTTTTAATTGGTTTGTATTGTAATATATTTTTAATAATGTTGCAAAGAAACCCATGCTTTTTGTTTTAGACGTACAATTAATTGCTATTATTATTATTATTATTATTATTATTTGTTAATTGAAAATAATATTCAAATATTGTACAGGGGATGAAGGAAATTAATTTAGATTTTCCATATGTCATTGCTATTATTTAAACTAAATGGGGGTAAATGAAAGGCCTTTTGTTCCAGCTCAGAGTCATCAGTTTCAGCTTATGGGCTTGGAGGAGCCATTTTGGGTTCATTTGTTTATTCTTTTCTTTCCTCAGGCTTTTTTAGTACATGACAAAGTGAGCATAATTGAGTCTTTCTGCTTCTTTCTAATCTTTCACTAATTCACTCAAGTTGAAGTGGAGCGCCTGTGCCATTCCAGACTTGCCTTTACTTGTGCTGTCTAGTTGGACACTAAAAAAAACGAGACATCAGATAAAACAAAATTAGCTGCTTCAGTTTGAAGCATGAAGTCTAACTGTGGATCAAAATGGCATTGGATGGCTAGTCTGCTTTCTCAGTACCTGAATGGGAGAATAGTGTAAGAGTGAGGCCCCATTTTTTGTCTCGGCTTTGGCCTGACGGCTGTTGGGTGCTGTTGTTGACACAATAAAGTGGGTGAGAGTTAGGTGTGTTTTGTAAGCATGGAGACTTTTCTCACAGTTCATTTGTCCACATGCAGGAAGACCCAGCTAGGCTTTGTGGACATTGAGGGAGTCAATGGAAAATGTTTGCTCAGCCTTCCCCTCCACCCCTTATTAAAACTGCCTTCTGGAATGTTCCAGGCCAGTATTAAGCCAGGCAGAAACCTTTTTAGACTGTTTAACCTTTTACAAATGCGGAACCTAAATTTGGCCTGATTTAAATGCTCCAAAACGCCCTGGATTTCAGCAGGGGCTGTAGAAGCTCACCTCCAAAAACTATTGTCCTGAAAGGCACAACTCAGGCAATATTACAGGGCTGCCCAGACCATTTTTCACGGAGTCCCATTAATTAAATTTCACCTATATTTTCCTCTCACAATTGGAGGCTTTGTAAATCCAGTTGAATGTAATTTTTTTAAATGATAAGAACAGTGATTTACAAATTATTTATTATATTATACTACAGCATTAATATGTAAGTGTTTGAGGGCCCATGTATTTGCAATAATGTACAGGTGGAAGTATTTACTCGTAAACTAAGTTAGCAGCAGTGCTTACTGGCCAGTTTATTTTGATTCATGAATTTAGGGATGCTCTTAATCGTAACATAGTCTTGATAGTTCTGAAATGTATTTATTGGAAAATCTGTGTTTCAAATTGCAAATTTTCACGTGAGCGCCTGAAGTTAGGGACCTAAATAGGGACATAGGTGCCTAATGGCAAGATTTTCAAAAGCGCCTAAGTGAAAGTCTGTGGGATTTAGCCAGTGCTTAAGTCACTTTTGAAAATGGGACTTAGGTGCATTTGAAAATTTTATTTTACATCAGAATTGAAGTCCCTTAAAAAAGATATTTAGGTTGTTACAATCCAGATTTGAGTAGCTAACTTTGTGAAATGTGAAAATTTGACCCCTAGAAGATAGATGTAGTGAAAAAAATCTAATGGAAGCCAGGATCCTTCACAGATTTATGAACATGCTTAACTTTCCCCACTTGAGTAATCCCAGTAAAGGCAATAGGACTAATCACATGAGTAAAGTTAATTACATTTGTAAGTGTTTGCAGGATCTAGGCTCGATAAACAAATCATGTTTTTTCCTGAAAGTAAAATTGAAAAAACTCTAAAGGCCCGATTTCCAGAGGTGCTGAGCCCCTCCAGCTCCCGTTGCAGTCAATGGGAACGGTGTCCGATTGGCATTTCTGAAAATCAGACTGTAAACTATAGATAAAATTATGCTATTCTAGATTTCAGATCCTGTGGAAGTTGGGAAGAAATTTGACATTAATTTCCCGTGAAGTCAATGAGTTTAAATGAATGTAACTGAGAGCAGAATTTGGCCTGGTGCGAGTATTTTGTTTGCACTATTGAAGGTCCTATAAAGATTAAGAGGAGAGTTTTCTTTTATTTTTTTTAAACAAACAAACAATGCTGATTGCTATTATTTTAGCCAGAGACTAGAGTGAATGAAATTCCAAATTAAAATATGCTTAATTATCCCACATAATATACTAATGAAGTCTCTGCAAATTGCTTCAATATCTTTTTCAGAAAGGAAGTAAATTTCCACTTCAGCATTGTTAGGATCTCTATGCCTTTGAAGGTTTACTCATCTCAGTAATGGTTGGGTTTTTCCTTAAAGCACCCTTAGTCCAAGAGAAATGCAGAAAGGTCACCAAAGTGACAATTTAGTCCATGTCTTATCAAAAGGCAAATAATGAGTTTTAAAATTACAAAAATGCAAATTGGGGATAAAATATGGATGCAATCACATGTTAATTTGTTAGACGTTTTGTTTGCTAAATTATACTGTCCTTTACATATTTTGGGCAGGTGGAAGTGGCCTGAGGAAATTACATATTATAGGTGGGATACACATTTCACTTTAATTAGACTTTTTTTTTTAATGGCACTGTCATTAGAAAAAGATACGTTAGCTCACAGTTTTTTAGCCTGGATAAAAAAGAATCTTAAATAGTCAATAAATAGACTGAACTTTAGAAACAGAACTTAGCCTGCATTCAAGCTTTTAGGCTTACAAACAAACCTGCCTGTCCTTTTAGACTCCGGGTATAGCTTATCTGATGAAGCTCAAAGATAAAGGCTTAAGTTTCACATGCTTTGTTCTTTTCATAGTCCCTGACTATTGATTAAGGCTCAACCATACAGGTTAACTAACAAGTTAGTTTTTCACGCTAGAGTCACATTCCTCTCCGAAGCTGCAACTACCTGGGTGAAAACTGGAGACTCTGCATTCTCCTTTGGAGGATAATTGATACCTGATTGTTTTAAAGCTGGTGGAACTTTGCCTGACTGTGTACTTCAGAAAAGAGGAGGGGGAAGGTGAGAGAGTGGAGGAGGGAGGAGAGAATAAAGGTAATGCAGGTACAATAGCTAAATACTAGTGCTGAAAAAAAGGGAGGGGGGAAGGGATTCATTTAAGTTCCTTGTTTTCCGCTCCTCTTCAGCCATTCTTTCCTTTTTCTCAAGGCCTGAGCATTGGTAATAATGGTGATGATTAACTAAATGAAGTCGGTAACCTGGGCGACCATTAGGGTGGGTTTATATTTCATGGGTACCGAATGGCCAGAGAAAGCGCACTATTGAGGACTCAGAAAACTGAAAGATTTTTGGCGTTTTGTATGTTTTGAATTTTGCTTTGCATTCTTTGCCTTGATCTTTCGCCACGGTAAGGTTACAGCCACTTTCTTATTCCTTGAGGATCCCCTCCCTTTTCTCTTTCTCTCTCATTTCCTCCCTCCTTGCAACTCTGCTGCCTTCACTTCATTCAGAAGGGTCTTTCCTCTGCATGTGGGCCTACCTTAAGGTGGTACCATGTTGGGGTGGATGAGTTGGGGAACAACGATGTATTTCTCCGTGTATTTCTCTTATGCTAGTTTAATCTGTTTTGAAGTTTTTCATTACATGGCTTGGATTTTTACTGCTTCCACCATAGCAATTTTGTGTTATCTTTCCAGGGAGAGTGTTTAATTTTTTGTTAGGACCATATTTGCATTTAGGACACTACAGGTGAGCTGTATGCTTTGTAGAACAAGAACTTCATCTTGCTTGTTAGGCCTTTGCTGGGCATGAATTGCTTATTTCACTGGCAATGGTGAGAATTGTAGTGGAACATTGGTTCAATATTATTTTTGTCCTTTTCAGGACTGATAACTTTATGTGTGCAGCGAGTATTAAATAATACTGGCTTAAAATAGAGGTACGTAAAAGTATGGAGTGAATTCTGTTATCAGTCCAAATAGAAATAACTGTGCTAGCAGTTTTTAAAATGATAGTAAACTGGATACAAATAAATGCTTGTGGAATTGAATATTATAAAGCTAAAGCAATAGGGTTACTCTTGGGTGTGAAATAGGGATTCATCTCAGTAACGCATATATTAAAAGTGGTGGCTGCTTTCATTTTCTCTCTCCTGCGGGCTGAGTTGGTTAATGGAATCCATAATTCATGTGTATAGTGCTCCATGCCTTTTGGGAAGTTCCCTGTCTTTTACTTTGTAATTGCCACGTTGTGGCTTAGAGGACACTATAATATGTTGGTCAGTTAGTATTACCAATATCACTGAGTGACCTTCTTAGGGAACACTAAGAAGGGCAATATTTCAGTTTGTGTAATTCCTGGCAGCTCTTTTAACAAAGAAAAATGACTGTGACTGTTTAATACAAAAAGTCCGTAGTGAGTTACAATGATAATTAAGATACGTTTAATTGTTCAAACAAATACAATAGCATGGCCAAAAAAATTGCATTTATATATCCAATTTTAGCCAATAATAACAAAAAAATCAGCCAGTGGTTTAAAATAATTGCCACTAAACTTGCATTAATTAGTAGATAGACCATGTATGATGAGAATGAAGACGTATCTCTTCAAGGAGGTGTGTGATAAACTTCTAGAGCCATCTTCTAATCTCAGCTGCAGCAGCCTAAATCCCGTGTAACCCCATTAACTTTATTGGAGTTACTCTGGATTAACAACAGTGCAGCTAAGATCAAAATGTGGCCTCCAGTCCTTTAACTGCCAACATAATTTAAAAATGGCCACATTTTCATAAGCGATATACACGTCTTGCAAAACCATGCTAATGTTTTCCTTAAATTCAGTATTTACATTTCACTTTTCAAATCTGCTGTTCCCTATGTGGACTATCTTCTGCATGGTGATTACCAGAATAAGAGAAATTAGAGTAAACAGATACAGTTTTGTTTGGACAAAGACTCAAAAGGCTCTTTCTCTTGCCATGTGCGCTACTATTGTTTGCAGTTATGCAAGACCATGCAAGGATTATTATTTGAATGGATTTGTTGTAAAATGGCTACAGCAAGAGCTCTGGGAAGAATTTAGGATTCCTCTGAAACCATATCATGCCTGTTGTCTCTTATAATAGCAGATTATGCAACAGAAATCAGTTTCCATTGCAGAACACTAATGTGCAGACGGTGAGGGACATAAAGAGAAGGAAATTCACCAGCCATTGTGGGGCTGAATAATCATTAACACCACAGCAAGGTGTAAGAAACAGTATGCAGTTAAGAAATAAACACCATTTTATAACTGCTTGGGCACACTGACATTTTCCAGCTTACCCTTGAAACTTCTTTGGAAACAGTTTTTTGTTTGTTTTTTTGAAAGTACTAATGCATTCTACTGAATATAGCAGTTAGTTAAAGCTCCCCTTGTCTGGTTATATTATTGAGCCTACCAGGTGCTGAGTTTCCATTGAAGAGAATGCAGGACAAAGGGGGCCCAAAAGAAGGATTTTCCTTTGTTTTAGTGGGAATAAGAAAAATCATTGAAGCTCTGCTGTCTAACTTACCATTTTATGAAGTAAGAGTTTACATCTCTTTTGAAATGACAGAGGAGCTACAATGTGTTACATTTAACTTTGTTCCCTCTTACCTTACTTCAGACTGAACTTAGCTCCCATGAACCAATGGGGACAGAATCAGGTCCTATAGTCAAACAAGAGGGAGGCTCCAGAGAAAGATATTTCACACTAAAGGTGATGGAGGCCGTCAGGGAGTATTTGTGGTAACCCCAATCTATATAAGTGACTCCTGTTCTTTCTTACATCACTAGAAAATGTGCTGTAGCTGTAGTGAGGGAGGAACTGGATGACCTAACAGGACTTTTCCCCTAACTTCTCTGATTGCATGAGTTAATATTTTGGAAATGTACATAGAGTGCTGTAGTGTGCTTCCCTTTCATGGCAAATTCTGTTCCCTGTGGCAGACTTGCGCCCGGATATGCACCTTGTACATTTAATGGCTGTTTGAAGTGGGTATAGAGTGGCTATGTTTGGGTGTGGAGTATAATGAGTGGATATGATGATGAGGATGGATTGACCCTCATTTGGTGAGATTTAATGTTCAGGGAGTTTATGGTTCCAGTTCATATGATCCAAAGGAGAAGGTCTCTTGGTCCCTTTCTTGTAGTGGGAGAATGATGTCGCTCCGGCTCACGCCTCCTGGTACTGTCGGTGGCTGGTGATGTGCTCGATGTAGATGTCCCTGGACCATCGGATGGCGTCTGAGACCATGAGGTGCCGCATGAGCCGTGTGTAGCGTCGACCGATCCCGCAGGTCCGCAGCACACGCTCGTTGCAGGGGTCCCAGGCTCCAACAATCAGGGCGTCCATCTGCACCTCGTAGCCCTTCGCTCTCAGGGTGTCAGCCAGGGGGGCGTATTTTTCCAGCTTACGAGCTCTGGCTTCGTGAAATGCCGGGGTCCTGTTCTCAAAGGAGACCGTGACGTCAACGAGGATGATCTTTTTCTGGGCCTCGTTTAATACTACCAAGTCAAAATTCTCTCTCTGTTCAGATCAATGGAAGCGTTTTATATTCATTTCAGGCCCAATTAGCACCAGTGTGAATGACGACACAAGAGGCTGAGCTATGGAGAATTGGACTCAGAATCTTAAATATATACAGAAGGGTTTATGAAGTCTAGACATCCACAAATAAAAACAGAGCCCATGTTCTTTCTTTCTTTACTATGAGGAAGTATGGAAATCACAGGGGATTTGGTAGTGGGATATAGAGCCTTTCATCTCTGGCTAACTGTTATGACTCTAGTCTAGGTTGATAGTTAATTGAAATCATTACATTTGATGTCTCTTTGGTGGCCTGTGTGAAATGAGTTGGTGGATCTAATTTCAGTGCCTAAGAGACAAGTGTGTCCATCCCACCAAACCCATCAGCAATTAGCCTCTTGTTGGCAATTGAATGAGGGAGGGTAAGAAATGAATGGGCATTACATTTAAAATAGGCAGCTAAATTGTTTTCCATCTCCTTGAAATGGTGCCTCTGCATGTGAGGCATGTTGGCAGGATACACCCGTTATAGAAATAGAGAGCTGTAGTGCTGATGAAAAATGCCATATTGACCACACTGGAGTCCAGATTCTCTGCCGTCATTGTAAAATGCACATAGCTAAAATACCTACAGTACCTCATGAAAAAAATCCTTGGACTCCTAAGCAGTATTAGCTGAAGTGTATTTCAGATGAGAGGTGGAATTATGCTCAGCAGTTCATTTGAACTCAGATTTTTCCTATCAGGAAATGACGGTCTGAAATACAAAGCCTGCTCTGTTAGGCATTTAGGGCCAATTTCTGATCTTAGTAAAGAAAAGAACAGTGGAAATTTCATTAAATTTTGCCCTTTGGGTTTTACTTTTCTTTGTCTGCAGATCTGGCAAAGGACAAGGATTTCAACTTTGTGCCAGACAGAGCCTGTGCCCAATACTAGATGCTGTAGAAACCTTCTGTACCCTTTTCCTTATATGTCCACCTTATGTATATTGTTTGCTTTGAGATCTAGAAGGCATTTCCTGATTATTTCTTTATTGGACATAATAATATAACAGTGAATAATAATTTATGAGGAATAAATTTTGGCTAAATTTTCAGGGCCCAAACATCTTAGTCAACATACATTATGTAAAGTATGACCCAGATATGCAAAATACTGTACAGGTATGTAATAATTAGCCGCAATTTTCATATGTCGTTCATTACTTTTAGAATCACAAAGTATACAGAATCCAGAAAAATGGCATATCTGACCAATATATATTTCAACACAATGAACCAAATTTCTATATGATGTAACTTCTTTGAAGTCAATGGAGTTACATCAAGCATCAGAGGCAGTGTTGCTGAATGGATAGAGCATTAGTCTGGGACTCTGGAGACTTGGGTTCCATTACTAAGTCTTCCCCAGGCTTGTTGGGTAACCTTGAGCAAGTCACTTCCCCTGTCTGTGCCTCAGTTTCCCCATCTCTAAAATGGGGATAATGATACTGACTCCCTTCATAAAGCACTTTGAGATCAGCTGATAAACAGCACTATATAAGAGCTAAGTATTTTTAATTATTATTCTGAATTTGGGCCATTCTATTTACGCAATATTTTCAGCTGGTTGTATTAGCTGGAACAGGGTATTTGGAGATATGAAGGATGAAGATTGATACGTACTGTATCTATTACAGAGGAAAAAGCTGCACAGATAGTCGTGTAAGCCATTCACTGGTTGTACAGATACAAATATATCCTGGGAGTGATGTGCACAGTGTACCTGAGATCTAGCTATAAACAAGAGAAGTGTATAAACAAATACTCAGTTATTGGATACACGCCTATGCAGGATTTTACAGAACAATTATCACAACTCTGAATTTCCACAGTAACTTGCATGTGTTAAATTTTTCTATATCTTTCAGATGGTGACACAGAAAAATCTTTTGAATTCCTAGTCTGATCCCCACTCTTATTGACACCGCAGTAAATGAGGAGTAACGCCATTAAAGTCAACAAGCCAGATACTGAATTGGTATAGAATGGCATAGCTATGTTGATTTCAATGATGCTACATTGATTTACACCTGCTAAGGATCTGACCCAGCGATGTTACACTGGTAGAAACCAGTTTTAGTGAGATTAGAATCAGGTCTTTTCCTCTTTTGGCCAAAACATTCCTCATTCTGGGACCTCCCCCATCTCAAAGGAGCAGATAATGTTTGGGAAATGGTAAAATACTGACAGATCAGTATTTGGGGCTTGTAATCTCTCAAACAGAGAAGTGTCTGGGTGAATCTCAGGGACCGTAGACCTCCAGTCATTCTCTTCATGATACAAGAATCGGAGTTAGTGCCAATGAAATTCAAACTGAAGAAAATGTTCATATGCATGTTACAGTTTTGACATGCCCTCTGCTTCAGTGTAGCAGTTGTGGCTATTTGAAAGTGTTCAAAGGTTTCAGCAGTAGAGATCTTTGCCTATAAAAAAGAACCATTGTGTAACAGATGAGCGGTCACTGACAGATGCCGTAATATACTATGGTATATTGTTTGATTAGTTAAAGTGGTCTTGGATCTCTCCCTAGCATTGTTTTGCTGTCTCAGCCTCAACAGTTAAATTAGTTATCTTACTGCTAGGCCACGATGCCACCAATTCAAATGTTTTTGTCTCAAAGTGAAGTGTTCCCTACAGAGCGAATGGGATTTGAAACAAGGTAGTGGGGCCTGGTGAACTGCCAAACTTGCTGGGCCCAGCCCTACACTATCTAAAAGAAAGTGTGGTTGACTTGGATTCCCCCTACTGTATCTTTGACATGGCATCAGAAGAAGCTTAGTGAGTCCAGAGGCCTTTTGGCTGTACCCGTGTGTCTCTAGTTCCCTGGAGGTTGACGTGAACTTGTGATTTATGACAGCACGTTCAAATGTGCATGTACAGCATTGGTGCACCTTGGGTTGTTGTTTCACTGATTAAGTGATTCAAACTAGGTAGTGCAATGTTATGGCTGAAAAAGTACACAAATGAAAAGCAGGAGGCTGTTCTCAGCTACAGTGGTCATCTTTAAAAAGATCTCGACACTCGCCAACAGTTGTTATACCCCAGTTATTTCCTACTCTAAATTTAAGGGAAAACTGGTCTCTCAGATACCATTGTTTGAGAACTGTTGGCAAATCTCGACTAATGGTGATCTTTGTCATGTATCAGCTCCCATTAACTGCAGCGGGGGCTGTGAAGTGTATCTAAGGGCAGGAGGTGGCCCTGGAAACTCCAAGTTACAGTCCCCACATCAGCTGTAGATTGATCACATTGCACATACGCTATTCAGTATATTTAGGGTCAAATCTTCACGTGCACAAAGCCCAAACTAATGGGTTTTTAGTGACTGACCTATATCAAGGCAGACATGGCTGCATTTTGCAGCTGTTACATCAGTCTGCAGGCTAGAGTGGAAGATGGGGCCCACTACACTTTTTACATGGGCCGTAGAGATTTTGGTGCTTCGTTTTGCATAGTTTGTGGACCCACAGACCTATCTTCTGTCTATAAATATTTCTGAGATCCATCCCCGTATGTGGGTATCCAGGGATCAAGTCCTGCCCACAATCTCCACGCTTCTGTCTAAAGTGTCACTACACAGCCCAGCCCCTTGTGGGACTTGCCTGTGGACTGCTTCTTGGTCATTGTAACGGTGGCAGTTGAGCTGAGTTTGGGCCTTTTATGTCAATGCAATAGAGGGACACCATTGACTATCAAAGAATTAAAGATAATACTATTTACAGCAATATACAATAGTGAAGTCAAGAAAGTGGCACCAGTTTACACCACCCGTTAATCTGGCCCATTATGCCTGAGTTATTTAATTTTGATCAGCGCTTCCTGTTCACATAGAGCATCGTCCGAAGATTGCAAACAATATCAGTCACTGATTAGGATATAATTGACAAAGGCTCCCGTGTAAAAAAAATCAAAAAATCTGTTGGCATTTAAGCATTGGGACAGTCCTGACTTAGTATTATGTAGACACATAGCCCTGATACAATCAATGGAAGGCTCATTTTCAATGCATCTATTTTATGCAGTCACACTGGAATCTTTGCAATATCCCAGGAAAATGCTCAAACCCTGCGGAGCTGTAATAACCGAGGAAATAAAGGAGAAAATTTGTGAAGCATTTCAGGTTCTAACTCAAAACCACAAACCTGAAGAAGTTCAGTCTTTGTGGTGCCACATCACCATTAACTTGCTCTGCTGGGCCTAGGTCAGCACGTGGATGAGTGAAATCATCCACAGTTCTCAGATCCTTGCAAGACATGGTGTGTTGTAGGCAAAACAGGGTGAAATATCCAAAATCTTAGCTCTTGTTTTTGCCAGTTTATTTAAAACATTTCCTTTTGATTTCAAGTGCAATAAACTGATGTTTATGGTCCAATTATAACAGTATTCCCTGTAATTATTTTAACTGTGGTCTTTCTAGCAAATAATTTTTCTAATAGTATTATGTGGGTAACAGTGCTAGATGCCATGTATCAAAACACTGTCCAGTATACTCTGTGGTTTTTATTATTTCTAAGCCCTCCATAAATATTACACTTTATTTCAGATGCAACTATCACATTTAAAACCTAGACTATTTTAGAGAGATCAACTATTGCCTAGCGCTCCTTTCAGTTGTCTTTTTAATTCCATTAATTATTGATGTAAAAAAAATGAAACCTCCGTTTGTCGAGGCTAAATGGAACATGTCTATCTGTCAGCAGCTTTTGCTATGCGTTATCTTTTTTGACAGTTACCTAATAGCTAGGATGAGATGGGGTGCACCATGTTCTAGTAAAAAAGCAGAAGTTCCTCTGCAGTGGACTAGTTAACCATTTGCTGAGTGTCAGCACAAAATGGTGAAAAGAAAACCCAGGCTGCTTTATATCCAAATGAGGATGGAGGGGCGTGCTACACAATTCCAGGCTTTAAAAGTTGCTGGGGAACAGGCACAGAAGTGCTATTTTTTAACGTCTCTTGTAGGGATCAGAATTTAGCGACTGGAATTTTTCCTAATTGAAAATCTTTGTGAATCTTTGAATTTAAATAAAAGGGTTTATTAATCTACCTGCAATATAACATAACCTACATACAGAACAGGTTAACTTACATACAGACTAGGTTAGCTTACATACAATACTGTGTACAGGAGTCTTTTTTTTTTTTTTTTGTCTCCCCATCTTCTGTGGTTTGAGAGTTTAACTGAGATTAGTTGCAAAATGGTTTTGATCTTTGTGCCATGATTCCCCTTCGATGTGTCACTTTTGACTTTAGCTCGAGCATTCGTATTCAAAAAGGACACTGCCGTTGGGAGAGGTATGGTGGCTGGCTTTTGAATTTGGTACCTAAGCAGATCCTTTCGGGGTTTTGTTGTTGCTGTTGTAAATTAAACCTGTGGATCTTGCATTCACGAATTCACCAACTTTCTACTGATTTGAAGTCAGTTGGAAACAAGTACCGTTTCTTTTCCCTCCTCCTCCAGCTGCAGATTTGACATCCCTGAATGCTTCCTGAGTTAATCCTGGAGGCCATTTTACTGCTTCCGACACAGTCACCGATCAAAATGGTGGGGGCTTGGCAAAGGTCTTAGCAACAGAGCAGGCAACGAGAAAAACAAAAACAAACCCAAAAAACCCTACCACAGCCGGTAGGCTCTGGCAGCATTATCTGTCAGCAGTATCTGGCAAACCGGGATTTCCAGCTGGTTTCAGAATGCGATGGAAGGCATGTTTGTCATTTTACAGGCCTTTACTTTTCAAGAGTGTTAGGTGTCAATGTTTAGCCTCTTTGTGCTGAACAAATTGCACTAATTTGTTTAACTGCTACACAGGTTTTTAAATAGTCCAGGTGACCCTGTGTTTTCTGTCTCTCTCTCTCGCTCGCTCTTTTTAACCTGGTGATACGACTCTAAAAATCCACATTTACAGAATCTTATGATGTTATAGTTGGGGATGTGGAGGGAGAAATACAGTGCTGACAGCTTCAGAATTCTAATCTAATTCCTTGGTATTAAGAATTCCTCTGTGATAAATTTGCACTCAAAGTTCTTCTCTTTGAAGTTAAAAGAAAAAATAAACCTGATTTAAAAGATGACTCAAGAAATCAGCAAATATCAATTGCCTAATTCAAGCACAGGTAAAGTTCATATGTAATTGCATGAACACACTTAAAGAGAGGTTGGATCTGTCAGTAGTTTACCTCTTGGAGTTGGGCCTTAGTGTACATTTAACCATAGCTTGAGATCCAATTGCTTACAGGGTTTAGCACTTTGCCTTGTTGCTGTTAACTTACGGCAGCAGTTAGGGTGCATTACATAGGCTGTGATGGTTGGCTGGGCTTAATTTACTATCTTGTTACCTCCATCAGTTCCAAAGACTTGTTGCATTAGGAGCTGTCGGATTAGATATATCCGACATGATCTATCAGTATGAGGGAACAGTAAGCTTCAGGGTAAAGGGAAAGCCCTGATCCAAAATGATCAGAAACCAAAGTAGGTATATTTTTTTTCTGCTAAATTATTAGAAAGTTGTAATTTAATCCCTTCTCCCAAATAATTATCACGAAAGGTTGACGATTATATGGTGGCATTCTCCCTCTCTCTCTTTCTCTCTCTCTTTCTCTCTCTCTCTATTATTTTTTTCTTCTCCGAGTAATCAGGCTTTCTGGCTGCTGGTTTATCTGCTGCTTGTAGACTGCGACTCTGGGATGCCATTACCATCTTACTGGGCAGCATTGGATGTTTTCTGTGTTTCTAATACTGCCTGGTAATGATGATTATGGTGTCTCGCACACAACGTGGAAAAGTTCAACAGCGAATTTGGAACCAGAGGTTAGTGGCCAATATGGAAACTAATACAAAGAAAAATGGTGCTTGACTGAAGATAATTTTGAAGAACTCCCAAGCATGAGTAAAGCTAGAATAAAATGCTTTGGGTGTCTAGATTAGAAGCTAAAAACAAATGTGAGAAAACACTTTTTCTTAGATTATACTTTGAAGATATTATTTAAATGAACATATAAATATAAAACCATGCATACTATATGAAGCTGAACACACTTTTAACAGAACAACAATATAATAATTAGTTCCAAACAAAAATGTGAAGTTTTGTAGCTGTGAGAATGCTGATTTAATCTTTTCTGTCCATTTTTAAACTTCCAGACAGTGTGTTGTAACTTTAAAGAAAATATAATAAGAACAAGTAAATTAGGATTTATTAGCAGTAACATTTTGGATCCCTGCTTTCAAACTTTGCTTCATAATCAAAATGATTTTTTTCCAGCTAGTAAAAACTGATTTAAGAATTCTGACCAGTCATCTTGTTATGAAGTGTCAACTTAAACATCCTTAACTTTTTGAGTTTTGCTTTTTGTAGTTTGCTGTCCCTTCTCGCCGCAGCAAATTTCATAGATGGTACCTAGCGTCCTTTCTACATTAGTATAACAGTGGAAATTGTCCAAGAAGGTGTTTTTATTCGCTGTGGGCCAGAACCAAAATCTTGTATCTGGATCAAAACTCTACCACTTTGGTCCATCCACAATGTTTAAAAGACACCCAAACATTTAAAAAACATTTTTCTCTAAATATTTCTCCATTATTTGGGAGATGTTTGTAATATAATACATTGGAGGGCAGAAAACATGAAGGGGCCTGATCTCATTTACCCTAAAACTCTTTTGCAGCAATCTGGCAGCATAGAGTAGCTTTAAAGTGGGAATTGATTACACAGCATTACACCTGCTTTAAACCCCCTTTTGCGCTGCTAAAGCAGTGTAAAGGGGTTTTAATGGAAATGAGAACCGGGCCTAAAGAAGTTCCCAGATGCCTTTTGTGTCTTTTGATTTTTTACTGAGAACTGAAACAATGCAGGAAATCTGTTCCTTCCTTCAGTTATCAGTTATTAAAGGCACCGTAAATAATGATTTACAAGGATATCCTTGAGAGGGTATAATTGCTGTTAGATATTTTTATCTTACACATGGCATTATGGACAGGTGTTTCAGCCCTCCTAGCAGATGTTAAGCATTACAAAAACTGGCAGCAACAACAACAACAACAAAAAACCATAAGGGTCTCTCACACATATACTGTGTGCTGTTCATTTTAACTATTTGAATTGAAATGTTTGGTTATTTCCAGGAAGTTATTCTAAGGTGAGACTGTGTAGATTTCATGCAATGCACAATGGGTGGCAGGTACCCTGCTGGACAGTCAAACATCTGTGACAAGCTTTGTGTTGAAATTAATATTATTATTTATATTACAGTAGTGCCTAGAGACCCCACCTGAGATCAGAACCCTGTTGTGTTGGACATTGTACAGACATAGTGAGACAGCCCCTGCCCAAAGAGCTTGCAGTCTAAAGAGACAAGAGAGACAAAGAACAGGAGGAGAAACAGAGGGAAATGATTCACCCAAGGTCACAGAACAGGTTAGTGGAAGAGCCAGGAATAGAATCTAGATCTTTTGAGTAATGGTCCAGTATCCTGTCCGCTAGTCCAGTGGTTTTCAACCTGGGGTCCGCGGACCTCTGGGGGTCTGCAGACTATGTCTAAGAGGGGTCTGCACCTCCAGTCGAATATTTATAGGGGTCCGCAAATGAAAAAAGGTTGAGAACGACAGCGCTAGCTCAGAACTACATGAAGCTCTGGCCACTGATCAGGAAATGCATGATATGGAATAACTGTGGACTATAGTACGATCCACCTTGCATATGTTACACAGGATATGCTAATCTTTTATTATAAAGTGAACAAATACATGATCAGTAGGAGAGATACTATCATCTTTGGCATTACTTAGCAGTACGTTAACTACGCTGGTGAGTCTACTGTCACTTTTGCCCTTGTTTAAGCCCAAATTTACCCTCATCCCATGATCTTAAATTTAGTCTTGTAAACTAGTTACATCAGAAATGCCAGCTCAGAAGTTATAGAAAATGTTAAGCTAGCTCTCATTCTTTGAAGCTCCTTCTGTACTGGTTTCTTCGGGATGTCTTTCTACCAGATGGGAAGGTTGAAAACTAGGACTGTTTACTGACCTTCAGAGGATGGGGAGAATGTAACAAAAGCTGCAGTTATTGCTTTTACATCACCGCGAAGTAGCACAAAGAAACTGCCACGTCTTTCTATTTTAGACTATTATTATACCAACTTTTTATTTTTAGATCATCTCCTTGGATAAATATTTTTGTTTCCAAAAATACAGATTTTTTCCCTACTTTCCATTATTGCCAGAAGTTTTTTTCTTCAACTCATCAGCTATACAGTAAGCCATTAAAATGGTTGCTTATTTATTTAGGGCAATGTTTATTGAGCTATTTCCATTAGTTTTGATGAGAAGTGAGTTTTCTAAAGACTATGGAAACATTAATGGATGCTCCATTCCTCCGAGTGCTGGACAGACTATGGTCCTCTGTGGACATCTTACTAGACAGTGCTGGATTTTTTGGATCTACTCTAACACTGTCTGGTAACGATGTTTAAAGGGTGAACCAAACCACTACGTGCATCAGAAGAAATGCTTCAGAAACAAGTTTGCACCATGATTTAGGCGAAAGTGGAACCTTTGGACAAGCGGGGTAAGACATTAGCATTGGTATTAGACTCTGGAAGGTTACAAGTCTTTGAAGATTCAGTAAAAGCCTAGTGAATGTCAACAACGGACACAACATCTCTGATTTCCGATTTGAAATAAATATTTCAAACGCTTTGTAGGAAATTATTCCATGCAACAAATTAGAGAAGTTTGTAAAAGAACAAAATTAAACTTCACACTGGCGTTTAGTGTAATAACCCAACAGTTAGAATTAGGGCTTCAGTAGTAGAATGAAAAAAAATGCAATTGTCTCCCACCAGAGACACTATAATGGATTCACAGCTCACAAAAGTGGCAAGGCCTATTACACTACACTTTTCCTGTCCATCATGCTGAAGGGTTTGTTTGTAGCCTGCCATTCTTGACCAGTAACGGGGGGGAAAGGGCAGGATGCTGCTTGTAAAAGTCTGTCTACCCACAGTTATAGTTCAATGATCTCTGTGACTGAATCTGCCATGGAGTCCCCTTTGTTGCCACCTGCCCCTGTTAGAGGCCAGAAAAACTTAGAGGGTTAATTCCTCCTATCACACCATTTAGAAATGAGTCAGTTTAATCTAACTGAAGAACAATTATTAAACTCTCACATCCACTGTACACAACAAAGTAGAATATAAGGAGCCGCTCCCTCCCAGAAACTCATTTTAATTGTGTAGTGACTCGAACAGAAATATGTTATTGCATTCAACTCAGGGACAGATGAGGTTTCTGATTAGAAGCGGATTCTGGTTTTGTTTAACAAAGGGAACGACCGTTTTGAAATCTGGCTACCACCATGCTGCTTTATGAGAAAATCAGTTGAGGTTGGAGGGGAGGGGCGGGGGATGCAGGGGAATACTTCTCCTGCTGTAGGATTATACATTCTGAAGGATGACTCACGACACCCCACCTGAGCTGTGTCCTTGCTCACATCTGAAATGGGAGTGGCCCCTCTTTCACTCTCTCTCATGCCTGAGGGATTTGTTTGCTAGCCTATGAATAGACTGTGCCCTACCCAGGTGTAGCTGGAGAATGGCTGCTGTTGACAGTGCTTCAAGTTTGAGCACTGGCAGATCACTCCTGAGAATGTGAATAGCAGCTAAGGACTCTTTTGTCAGAATTCGGACCTCATTAGGTATGTCTACACAGCATTTTGGAGTGAGCGGGCCTTTTCCAGGGGTGAGTTCATTTGCATTTTCCAACTCTTGTTGCCTGCACGATATTTCTTTTGCTGAAAAGGAAAATAAAATGATTGGAGGTCTTCTCTGTGTGCATCACTATAGCAATAAAGAGACTTTGAAAAACTCACTAGCCAGTGTAACTGGACAGTCAGTGATTCAAAGAGTCATCATAGCACCATGAAAATCCACTCCCTTTTCCCAGTGCAGGCCCATTGGCGTCAGTGGGAGATGCACAGTCCAGAAAGTGAAAATATTGCTGAATACACTATGGCCCTGATCCTGGAAACACTCGCACGCGTAAAACACTGAACTAAATGGACCCACTCGCATATTTAAAGCCAAGGCATGTGCTTGCAGGACTGGGGTCTAATTAGGGACAACTAGCCTCAGATAGGGGTAAGCACAACTCTCACCAACTGCAATGGAATCTGCACACATGTAGCTCGAGGGAAAACGTTGGCCCTTCATCTTTATCTGCAACAGTTCTCAGTCCCTGTCTGTCTCCCTGACTTTATTTTCTCCTCTATTCCTTGTAATGGATGTCCATACTTCCTACACTTGTGTGCACAGCTCAGAGAGAGTAGAGATCATCACTTAATTACCAGGATTTATATTTCAGAATTCCATGTCAACAAATAGAAGCACTGAATTTATCGGCCAGATCCTCAGCTAGCGTAAGTCAGAAAGCACCACTGAAGTGAGATTTTTTTTACCCACGAAAGCTTATGCCCAAATAAATCTGTTAGTCTTTAAGGTGCCACTGGACTCCTGGTTGATTTTACTGAAGTCTGTGGAACTAGGCCAATTTACCACAGCTGAGGATCTGGCCCTATCTATTAAAATTCGCCAATCCCCAGCATTTAGAGTTCCAGCTCACTCCAGTGTTCCACTGGAGCTGCGTACACACTGAGAATAGACTCCATAGTTCACAGCAGAAACTCAAGACCTGGCACTTTCATTTTTAGTGCTTCAATAAACTGGGAAAAAATAAATTGAAACAGATGTTCTGCCTGAGTCTCTTCTTACACTGAAATGAATAGTTACACTGGTGTCAAATTGGTGTAATGGAGTGGGAAATTGGGCCCACTAAAGGCAGAAGGATACCTTATAACTCAGCACATGAAGTTTAGAGACGTGGCTGAATCAAAATCCCAGGGCTGCATAACCTGGGAATTTTGCTTTGGTTTGGCCCATCACAATTATGGAAATTTTGCCAATGGATGTTATCATCCCTAAACTCTGTTGCTGTTCAGTCTAAATGTGAACTTTGTGACTTAGGCCCACCTCTGTAGTGGGGGAGAGAGTTTAGGAGTAAGAAATTCTTATTTGAGGAGGCTCCCAGGCGCAGCTCTGCTCTGCCATTCGCCAAAAGGATGGAATTAACCCAGTATAGAGAGCCAGCCACGGGGCTTACATCCCTTCCCAATAGGTTTGGCACATGACTCCATGCCAAAAACAACCGTTATGGAACACAGGAGCAATGGAAAGTTTTTAATTAAACTTTCTGTTGCTTTTAAAAACATTTGCATGTGCGGCAACGTGAATTCAAACAGATCCAAATTATTATCTGCATAGCTTGAAAGCAGCCGATTATGCCTGCTTTAAGCACACCGGTTTAGTCAAGCTGAGGTCTCTTTGTGCTAGAATGAATACAGTTTGTGCACTGTTTGGTGAAAGGGGTTTCCTTTGCAAATGTATCACTCTCTGTAAAATAAAATTAAGATGAAGGGGACGAGGGAGGGAGAAAGTATCTGTTGGTGATTAGCCATGGTGTTACTTATTAACCAGTTTGAAAGTGATTCAGGAAATGGTGTGAAATGCGAGTGACTCTGCAAATTGGCTTTTAACTAGCTTTTAAACAAGATGAATTGTAGAGCAAAGCCACTTCCAATATATCCTCTCTTTTGAAAACACACTCTGAAGGGTGCTGAGCTTGGATTGATGGGACAGTAAATCAAAATGGAGATAACTGTAATCAGGCACCCACTGGAGGTGCACAGAGATGTTCAATTTAAAAGAATGTATTTCTGCATATGACTCAGGTCAGTTCCTCAAAGAGATGATTTATACCTAAGAAAGTGGCCATTCATTCTTCTCCTGGGGAGGCCAGTCGAATTTAGAGTGATTTATTGTGAAAGGCATGGAGAGCCTAAGAAAATTCCTCTCCCCCAAATGGTCTGGGCTTGATTTTTTTCTTGCTTACGCCAGTGTATTTCCCTGGGCCTTACTGATTTATAATGGTGTGAAAGCTATCTATGCCCCTTGTCCACACTAGGCTTTTCTTCTGAAAAGATTCCCACCATTACTAGGACTGACAGGAGCACTAGACAAGACGAGGCAACGGCGACCAATGGGATTGCCACCACCATGTTGTGAGAAGAATTATATCATTCAGGCCCAGATCCTCTGTTGAAATCAACTGGAGGTAGGAGCCTAAATACCTCTGAGGGTCTGGGCCTCAGTACTCCACAGTAGCACTCTGACTGTAGTTACTGACAGAAAACCTGCACAAGAGTCAGTCATAGTGGGAAATTTCCCAACCAAATGGTTGCTGTGGACACAGCTATAGTCTTGAGGTGGGTTCAGGTCCTTTACATTGTCTTGGGAGTGATGAAGCCCACATACCAGTAACCTGGAAGCAGTTGGCTTTTATTTAAAAAATGCTCTTTATCAGCAAACAAATCAAAGTTAAATATTTACAAGATAATTACAAACCTACCTGTGGGGCCCTCAGCCCCTCCTCCCTTTGCCTTTATAGTCCGTGAATTCTGAAACAACCCCACTAATGTTGATTGCATTTCCTCTAGCCTGCGTGCCTGCTGATTGATGTCTTACCAGACAAAGTTAGATCTAGCTATTTTCGTCTAATACTGTCTGGTAATGCCGTCCATCGCATTGGCTAAATCTTCGCCTTGACAGAAATACAGAGAAAAAGTTTGATCATGGTTATTTCAGTGCAGCCAGCGAAGTCTGAGCTCTGGGCCTTTGCACTGGAGTTTGGGTGTGTTTTAAAAGCCCATTCAAGTGTATTGGTTCAACGTCTGCTTTTATTACACGTAGGCCTGTGCTGTAAAGCCTGCAGAGATATAAAAAGGCAATAAGGAAAAAGTACAAGTGAGTATGAACTTGCATGTCCCTATCACATAGGGATGGAAAGGTTATTTTGTTGATTGGATGTTCATCTGCATTGATCCTCAAGCCATTTCACTGCATCAAAGAGATAACTGAGATTTTAGTTGCTCCCTGCAGCTCATGTAATTCTAGAAATGTGCACCACAGCCTGGAAAAATGGGCACGATAGACTGTAATTTTTTATTTTAAATTAGGATGAAAATAATCAGTGCAACAATTTGATTAAAGAATGTGAAACAAAGGAAGAAAATAACTCATGCTGAAAAAATGTTTGCCAAAGAGACCATTCAGGCCGTATTCTCAGCTAGTATAAATCAGCGTAGCATCATTGACTTCATTGGAGCTATGCCTGTTTACACGAGCTCAGGATCTGTTCTGAATTTGTACTGACCTTTTGGTAAAAAGCAAGGTTGGAAACTAAAACAGTCTCCTAAGACAACTACAGCACAGGAGGCTGTCCTCTCTGACCTAAAATTTTTTCCTCCTCTGAAGGACAGACCTGGTTAGACATTTAACAAAAAGAACTCTATTGAGGGCTTTTAAAAACAAGGGAAGCTGTGTTTCCATTTCATTGCCCTGCCTGGTCAAACAAAAATCACTTCGCTGAGTGAACTTGGGCCATTTTGTCATCCGAGATTGTTCATGGTTTCATGTACCTGCCGTTATTTGGAAATTATTTGTTAAATCAGCAAAAAAACTTCAAGAGGCCAATGGATTTTGTTACCACACTGTAACTTTAAAGAAGGAGGTATTTTATTTTTAAACTCAACTAGAAAGGTGGTTCAAAAGAACTGCAATTTTTCTTTTTTAAACAAGGGATGATCTTTGCAGCCTGCAGCTTAGCAGGTCGTATTGCTTTAAAAATCAACGGCGGGATTGTGGAATCTGAAGCCTCATAAAAGACTAGTGGCGCTGGTTAGAAAAGCATAGTTAGTTTCTCTATACGGTTCCTCGTGCAACTCTTCTGAAGCAGACTTCTGACACCGAACTAATCTAATACATAACACCATCTTCTCCTGTCCACTCATCTCTGGTAACAAATAGGCTAGTTGTGCCAAGTTGTGTGGTACTTTTCTGATGCAACAATGAACTGCAGGCACAAAACTTTGCAGGTACCAACATATTTAGGTGTGCAACTACTGTGATTTGTGCCGGCAATTTATTTTCAAGTGTATTTTGGGGATGCAAACTGCACGGCCAACTGAGAAAAACAACGTTAGCACTGGACTGAGATAATCAAGCTCTGATTCACATGTGACCACAGAAATACTGAAGCTGGGTCCCTGTCTGTAAATGAAAAGAGAGTGCATTTACCCACTCTGCGGGCTAGTCTACACTACCTGCCCGGATCGGCGGGTAGAAATCAATCTCTCGGGGATCGATTTATCGCGTCTCATGTAGACGGATAAATCGATCCCCGAATCGATGCACGTACTCCCACCTCGTCAGGAGGAGTAAGCGCCGTCGACGGGGGAGCCGCGGCGGTCGATTTGCCGCCGTCCTCACAGCGGGGTAAGTTGGATCGGATACGTCGAATTCAGCTACTCTATTCGCGTAGCTGAATTTGCGTATCTTAAATCGATTCCCCCCCTCCCCCAGTGTAGACCTAGCCTGCCACAAGGCCCACTAGCAGTGATTATTGCTAATTGTTAAGGGTAGGCACATAGTAATTGCCATACAAAGAAAGGCAAATGGTCCGCCTTATATGGTATCCTGCCTACAAGAGCCAATGCCAGATTATTAACCCCCTAAAACAATATACCCAATTGTGCAATATTATTCAGTGGGCAGGTATGAGGAGGAATTACTTCCTGACCACAGCAGTGGATCATCTTATGCCCTGAAGTATGAGAACTCTCAATTTTTATATTAATGCAAACTTGCTAAATTGTCATGAAAATTTGCCAGGTACAAAATCTATCTAGCCCACAATTGCCATGGTGGTGACAATGATACTGAAAAAAAATATGATATTTTATTTCTCCTTAAAGAATGACTCATTCTGGGTAAGTAGAATTTGCACAGATGTTTTTGTGTAATTGCTGATACTCTTCTTCTGCATATTCTAATCCTTTTTTTTTAATCTTAATAAACTGTTTCTCTCAGTAATATCCCACCAAGAGATTAATTATATGTTGCACAGACTGTTATTTATCCATTTTAAATGTGCTACCTTTGAACTTCAAGTGAACCCTTGTCTGCCCTCTATACACCCTGTCTGACCATTCAACCGTCCAGCACTTACCCACTGGATTTCACTCAAGCCAAACCTTCTTTTAATAGGATCCATTCTATTTCTCTTTCCCTCCGGTCCTGATCTAGCTTCTCAACATGGCACTCAAGCTTCTTTGAAGTAGAAAATGTTCCTTGAATTGAAGCAAATTTGCCAGTTCACTGACACAGCTCTTTGCTAATTACCTGTAAGAAACTAACTTGTCTTTCAGCAAAATGTGTTCTTGGGTAAATTACTAGTGAAAATCTTGTTTGGTATCTTGACCAGCCAGTTTAAAGGGTGGGTGCGCAAGAGAAGTACCCCAAGGATTGTGATAAAAGAAGGAAAGGAGAGGGAAGGTTTAATTGCAGTCGTAAAAAACTTAGCTCACCCAATCCGTTACCATTCATTACCCTATTTGCTATGATGGGTTGAGTATTCTAACTGCCAATATTTAGTAACTGTTTTATCACCAAAAACCACATGCTTGGAATAAATGTGTTCTCACAAAGATTGTTTTTCCTGATTCTACCAAGAAAAAATGATTGCATTGGCTGCTATTGTACATATGCATATTTATTATGTATTTACATTATTGACCTTGCTGTAATGCTGCCTTTTAATGTGGATCCTTATTTCAAAACCTCTCATTGCATATGTAATAAAAAAAACCAATTGACTCTCCAGCCAGTTCTGAGTTGTATTTATTTTTAAGCAACGTGGATTTTGTGCTTGACTAAAAGGAAACTTTCTGAAGAAATCTGTATTCCACTGATATGTAAATTCACTCTGATGAATCCAGGCCAAAGGTGCTGATGGCTCTGTTGCTTTGACTTGCTGTATCAGGAGGTTCAAGAAGTTGAACAGATTCATACAGTTTAAGGCCAAAGGAGACCAGTAGATCATCTACTCTGACCTCCTCTATAAAACAGGCCAGTAACATTTCACCCAGTTATCCCTCTATTGAGCCCAATAACTTGTGTTTGACTAATGCATATCTTCCAGAAAGGCTGCCAGTTACTCATATATGAAAACAAGGCTGAATCCTGGTCCCAGTAGCTGAGATGATATTGAAAATGACATTTCCTTGTCTACATTGAGCATAAAGTTGTGGTCTGCATTGTGTGTTACCTGATTCAGTTCTGTAGCGAAAACAGTGCCTATGAGGCCAGATCCAAAGCCGGCTGAGGTCGAGGGAGTATTTCATTGTCTTCAGTTGGCTTTGGATCAGTTCCCTGATACGAAACATCTCCATACAGGACAAAATGTCTGAGGTTCCAAAACCAAACTGATGTTTAACCACACCTCTTTGTGGCTTTGAGGTGGGAGAAAATCTGGAACTCTTAGCTTACTCCTTCAATAGGCAAAACTCCCTGTGAAGCCAGTATTTGTGACTTTAATGCTAGCGTGGAATGAGGAAGGACTGCAGGATTTGATCCACAGCTCCCCGATAGCAGTGAGTTTTAATGATGCCTTAGTGGCCGACTGTAGCCGGGGCAGGGCTTTAAGTGGCACAGAGCCAAGTGGTCAGAAACATTTGGGATTCAGAGGAGCGTTCCCGCTGCTTTGCTGAATCTTTCAGCACTGAGTCACAGATAACCCAGCTTCCTTCCCAGAAGCTGATGGTCCAACCCACAGAATTTACAAGCTCAGCCTTTTGCTCCTGATTGCTTCATGCTCCCTGTCTTTTGACAGCTACATGACGGGACACATACAAGTCCTACACGAACCCTCCTCTCCAATGGCAGCCATCACCTCACCCAATCAGCAGGCTCAACCGAGTACAAGCACTTCCTGCTTAGGTGGGATTAAGGTACTGTGCAGAATGCAGGCCCATGACACAGGATGAGCCACGTCTCCACTGATGACTGAGATAGACATTATTGCCCCAAGGAGTGATGGACCATATAGAAATGAATAGTGGTGTAATGTAGAAAGGCAACTGAGTAAATAATCCTGTCATTCAGGATTTAAAGAAATGGGACTGATTGAAAATTCCAGGTGAGCCAACAAATCCTTTCACAGACAAACAATGCTGTAATTCGATGCTCACTCGTGTGCATCTCAGCTTTATGATTGGTCCAAATAAGATGTCCCATTTGGAAAGCTTTTTAATAGAAGCTTTCATGGAAACAAATGTAACTTTGGTGCCATCTGCACTATGAAAAGCTACCAACTTGTATGAGCCAATTACGCCACTGTAGCATCTGCCAGGGTTAAAACGTGGTTTTATAGTACAGGTGGCTCAGAACTCTGTTTTAATTGTGTTCCCAAACAGAGCTTAAGAGTGGACTTTTCCAGGTCTTGAGCTTAAAGTAATAGTTCTGTCTTGAAGGGTTCATGGGGCTGAACGGTGCACCGAAATCATGCTAATTAGCTGCTTCTGTATTTTAACTGGCTTCTACAAGAAGACAGATTTTCAGAGTGTAGACAGCACCAAGGTACAAAGAAACAACGACATGGTCTTGACAAGCACAGGCAGAGAGATGTTAGTTTATGCAGCTTTATCTGTTGAAAATCAAGTCTGTAGCAACATCAAAGTAATGTCACTTCGACTTGTAAATACAGCTTTACACCTGGAGGACCAACTTTTGTGTAGTCACTGCCAATCTGTGCCTCTTCCATTTTCACCTGGATTCATCAAATTCACATGACAGAGAAGGGTAGGACTGATGGGGGTGAGGTGTGGAGGGAGAGGATGCAAATAATACATTAACATTTAGTCTGTGTTGGGCTCTGGGGCTTTACAAGTTTATTTGCCTAAAGAGTAAAATCCCCTAGATTTTTTCTAATGAAATAGATACTGCAGTTTACAAGATGCAGATTTGTATAATAATTCCAGCAAAGAGAGAAAACCTTTGCACAGAAAAAACACCCCTAACACTCTTTACCAGGAGCATTTGAACACCACTGGCCACTCCCCTTATAACCTTCCAGCACATATTTTTTTCTTAGACACTGCAGCATAATCATTATGGTTCCTGTTTCTGCAATCAGGAATAAGTCGAGGGGAGTGATAAATGCAGTATCGTCGGAGATAAAAATATATTCGTCACTCAGTCCAGACAAGAGAGACTCAAAGAAATCTCCTTCTGAAAGAAAGGCTTTCCGCCTTTCAGCAAAACATCTAGTTTCCCTTGATGGATAGGCGTGACAGAGGAAGCAAACACAGTCCCACCAGATGGGTTATCTGAGTTTGACTAGCAGACGGTGGGAAGGTGGAGCTCCGGTAGATCAGCCTGTGCCCACACAAGGAACGAACTGAAGTCATCTGAGTTTCTCGCGGGTGTAATTATACCTCACATTGTTGCTCAAGGACTTATGGCAAGGAAACAGCCGGTAAAATAAGCTGCTGTTTATGCCCCCGTTTTCCATCTCACTTAACAGGAGCCAGAAACCATTCTGAAATGTGCAGCTGCATCAAAAGGGCTTGTGGGTTTGGAAGGAAAATCTTAAAGATCCTTCCTATTGGAAATTCCTTCGGCCCTGTTCATGGTTGCTGAAACTCACCTATGTTCAATGGGCATTATAGCAGGGATGGCTTTGCCCCCTAGCTTTGATTGCCTCCGTTAGCAAATGTGATTCTTCTTTTTGAGCCAGCAAACATATAAGAATCCACACCCACTGGGGTCTAATCGGTCCTCGCTTCAAGCTTGTAGTTTTGAGTTGTATTTGTAGCTCCAATCCAAAGTGTCCTATTTTCTGCCTTGTCTCTTCTGACATCCCCCACTCCAAGGCCTAGCACAGCTGTAAACATTTCTGCATCTGATGTACTCAGAATCCTGTGACAGTCAGAAAACAACCTCCTGTAATGCTTCTTGCTAGAAACTCTCCAGATGCATTACAGGCCTTCAGAAACAAGCTGCAGTTAGCAGGTTAATCTGTAAAAAGCAACAAAGAATCCTGTGGCACCTTATAGACTAACAGATGTAATGGTATTTTAAACCCCCTATCGTCAAATGCATCCTCCTATATAACTTCTAACAGACCTAGGGTTTGGCCCCATTGAAGTCAATGTCAAAAGTCTCATTCACTTCAATGGGGCCAGGATTTCACTTCTAATGTTTTCAGATCATAAACCATAACCTACTGGAGACATCCTACCTGTGACATTTGTCCTGCCAATTTATAGGGGCCTCTCCTGAGGTGAACTGAGCATCTGCAACTCCTAGTGACAGAGACGGGGCAGAGTAGATTTGGCAAAGATAAATTGTTTGGCTACAGTGAAAGTTGTAGGTGCAGGATCTCAAATTCTTAGTTGCTGGGTAAAAATTCTTGCTTCCTGATTGCAGTCTTTGAGCGCACTAGTGGAAATTGTTTTTTTATTAAAATATTTTTTTCAACAAAAAATAGCTTTCCTCACCAAGATGACATTTTTGTGGAATATTTTCATTTTGATCAAAGGTTTTGTTTTGCTGGGTTTTTTTTGTTTTTGTTTTTGTTTTTTTGCTTTTTTGACAATAAACTGAAACCTGAACATTTGTCAGTAAAAAAAAATTCATGTCGTAGTCAAATTGTCAGGGTTTTTTTTGTTTTTTTTACTGAACATGTTTGTGTCCCCATCCCCCCCATCACCCGCCAAAATATTTTTCATCAAAAAATTAAAAAGTTTTGCTGGAAATTTTGAAAAAAAATTGGATATTTTGCAAATTTCTCTACAACAAATAGTTGACATTTCTCTGATAGCTCCAGTGTTTGACTTCTTCCACTGGACATCTTTAGGGGATGTTTGAATGTCCTAAAATAAAATTCAGTAATTAAAACAGAAGAAATAGTATTATGGCTGGTAACTGATATATGCCCTAGGGATGCTGGGAGAATTCCTAACTCTCTTGTACAATTGAAAATCTTTTGCTCACTTAATGTTCCATGATTCACATAAGGGAAACGATTAGCTACATCCTTTGGAATTACGTGATTGTGATTCCATAATGTTCTTTGCATAACTGAGGACAGCATTATACTGAATATAGCCACTAAAGAATTCCTGTTCCCTGACCTATCTTGAGTGCAGTGACCAACTCATGGGTCTGCCAAATCTACCCTGAACAGCGGTTCAAAATTGACTTTATTTGCAGTCATAATGTTTTACAGTAATGACATGGTGCACTTCATACAGCTTCTTTCACCTGTGGTACTCCAAGCACTTTGCAAATATTAATTATGACTCACACCAACCTTGGGAAATAAGTTGCTTTATTACTATCCTTGTTTTACAAATCGGGAAACTGATGCAGAGAGGGGCAGGACTTGTCCTGGATCTCACAGGAAATAAGTGGCAGACTCAGGCATAGAACCCATATGTCCAGTCTCCTAGTCTTTTGTTTTAACTTCCTAATAGTTTCAACATTTTGGAGATAGCATGTCTTTCTTGAAATTCAGCACTTCCCACCCTTACAATGTAAGTGTCAGAACTCACAATAAGCATGCTCTGAGATTCCTAAGAGGTCATCAGCAAAATCAGGGAAGAGCAGACTTGACACACCTAAGATTTCAATGGTAAAAAGCAAGTAGGAAAAAACACCCTCAACTCCTCCAAACGTCCGGGCCTTCTTTATATATATCATAAGGAAACAATAAAGGAGACAAGCCTACTATATTAAAACCCGTTCAGAGCACCATCAGGTGGGCAAGACAACACAATCAACAAAAGATTAGGGCTTTTTCCACTGCCGTCCATGTGATTTCCCCCCCCCTCCTTGAATCCTCATGACGTCAACCCGAAGTCTGTGCTGAAGCTTCTTAATTAACCTTCCTCTGGGGAAAAGTCCTTTTATTTTCCCTTTATCAATTTATTTTGGGTGAGGCGGGAAGAGGTGGAGTCAGCTCCCAAGCCAGTACATTTAACAAGCTGCTCCTGGCACCGCTGCTGTAATCTAAATTGACTCAAGCACAAAGTTCAGGACATTTAGATTCGGTGGGAACTCTGAATATATGTTTTGGCTCATGGAATGGGTTTAAATGTAGGAGAAACTAGTTAATGAATTATACCCCCTTTTCTCAGCTGTATTTCTCTGCTTTCCAGATAAAGAGGCACACATCTCTACTGATGGCCCAAGCTAGGGGAGGGTGTGTGTATATTTCATGGGTGGCAGGATATCTAAATCTTATTGCCAAGCTAGGATGAAGTGGGAGGATGCAGGTATGTCAGTATAACATCTGGAAGAGGCAATGTTTCTATGGTAATTTCTGCCGGTTGAGCTTTTGGGAAATCAACACTTTTAAAGGAACCTGAATTCCTGTCTTCAGTGGGTTGTTAAGGGGAGATTGAGGGATACTTCTCCAGGAGAGATAAAAGTGAAATTCATTGGAGGGACCAAGGGTGGGTTATTTATTACGCCCCAAGGACCTATGCTATGTCAGCTGGAGGGTGTATTCTCTCCCATTGGACTGGAAAAAGGTATTTTGTGTGTGCGTGTGCAAGAGACTGTGTGTGTGTGTGCATACGCCCATGTGCAGAGAGCACAGGGAGACAGCAGAACAGTGGGTGGAGCACAGCAAGGTAAAGGCCTAGCAGAGGCCAGCTTCCTTTATTAAAAGGAGAGGAGAAGGGAGGAACCTGTGATGTGCCCAACGAGAGATGTAATCAAGGGAGAGAAGTCATGATCCCACAGCATGCTCAGGCTGCCAGCACAAAGGGGTTCACGCTCCATCCAACGCAACATGTGAGTATCACAAGTAGCCATCACACAAGCAATCCATCCCCGCCCTAGGCTGGTTGATGATCCCATCATCTGAAGAAGTGAAGTTCTTACCCACAAAAGCTTATGCTCCCAATACTTCTGTTAGTCTTAAAGGTGCCACAGGACCCTCTGTTGCTTTTTACAGACTCAAACTAACACGGCTACCCCTCTGATAATCATCACCTGGGAGTCCCTAGGCTGCAGATTCAGCAGTGTTCTATTGAACTGACCTGGTGAGCGGTATATGCCTTGTACAATCCGTTGGAGGATACACTGATGATAGGGCCCGAATGCAGTTTGGGAGGACATACAGGCCAAACTGTGATATAAAGTAGTAGTAATAAATAGACCCCTGGACAACAGGGAGAACAGAACCCAGGAAAGATATTCAGAAGTGCTTAAAGGATTTAGGCACACAAATCCCACCAACTTTCATGAAGACTTGTGCTCCTAAATCCGTTAGGCACTTTTGAAAATCTCCCCCTCTAATATTAAATTGTATACATTATAATATAATGCTATAAATTATATACAAACCCTGTGGGGCTTGGCTGAGACCAAAGCATCTCACTTGAGATCAAAGCCATATTTGAACCCACATCTCCAAAGGTAAATGGTTTAATGGACTCTATTAACCCATTACACCAGGCCAGGGCAAGGGAGAGGCTAAGCAAACACTCCAGGGAGGAATAGCTTCATTTGGATTGCTAATTCTATTTGCACACCAAACATCCACTTTAAACACACCCATTCCTGTTGCTAGCCCAACTCATTATACACTATCTGTGTGCGGCTCCTCCCAAATGCTGGATAAACAAATGGAAAGGGAGAAAGAAGGGTTTACCACCCCTGGAATAAGGTAACCCTAGAACACTAGGATGAGTTAATGACTTGTGATTCTTTGGACTCTGTTGACTTTTCTCTGGCCTTTTTCTCTTTTAGAATAAGTCCTAAAAAAGTCATTTTAGAAGCATTCATTTCAACAACACAGGAATTGTATGTAGATTACAGTATTTAAAAACAACATTACAAGCAAATAGTCTGGAAGCCTCTAAGCCAGCTGTGTTTGTATGGTAAACAAAGTCAGTAACATACAGCCCTGTTTTTAAACTCTGTTATTGCAGTTTTCTTCCACTACTGAATAGCACAGGGGCCTAGTAACTTGTGTCTGGACTAGAGCACACAGGTGTTAATGGGTTCACAGCTCAAGGCCTTTCCTCAGACATTCGATCTCATTACCCTACCCTGGGTCTGTCTTGTCTAATTAGGGCATGGCTGCATTTGCAAATGTAGAGTGCTTTGAATTAAACCAGCCTTCGTAGAGCGCAGTAGGGAAATCGCTGCAGTCTGTCCACACTGACAGCTGCAAGCGCACTGGCGTGTCCACATTTGCGGCACTTGCAGTGGCATTGGGAGTGGTGCATTGTGGGCAGCTATTCCACAGAGCACCTCTTCTCATTCTGGCACTGTGGCTTGTTGGAAGGGTGCGGGGGATGCGGGGCATTCTGGGTCCTGTCCCAACGCCCCATGATGCATCGGTTCGCATCCCAGCAATCCCTCTGCTTCTGTCCACAATTGGCACCATCTTTCAACGTTGTTTGTACTGCGCGCTCTGTCTTCCCTTTCGGTCTGTGGGAATGGAGCCCGAGCTGCTGAGGAACACGCTGACGAGTCTCGCCAGCACATCATGTTTGGCAGTCAAGTTATTCCTTAAGATCCAAAGTGACAGTGAGGACTCCGACGATGATATTGACTCGAGTAACGCATACGACACGAGATTGCTTGTGGCATTCACGGACATGCTCAGCACCGTGGAACGGCGCTTTTGGGCTCGGGAAACAAGCATTGAGTGGAGGGATCACATCGTCATGCAAGTCTGGGATGACAAGCAGTGGCTGCAGAACTTTCGGATGAGAAAAGCCACTTTCATGGAACTGTGTGAGGAGCTTGCCCCCACCCTGCGGCGCAAGGACATGCGATTGAGAGCTGCCCTGACAGTAGAGAAGCGGGTGGCTATTGCAATCTGGAAGCTGGCAACTCCAGACAGCTACCGATCGGTCGCTAACCAGTTTGGAGTGGGGAAGTCGACCGTTGGAATCATGTTGATGCAAGTTTGCAGGGCCATTAATTGCATCCTGCTCAGAAGAACCGTGACTCTGGGTAACATGCATGACATTGTGGCTGGCTTTATACAAATGGGTTTCCCTAGCTGTGGAGGGGCGATAGATGGGACACATATTCCAAGTCTGGCACCAGCCCACCTAGCATCCGAGTACATTAATCGGAAGGGCTATTTCTCTATGGTTCTCCAGGCACTTGTGGATCACCATGGACGTTTCATTGACATTAACACAGACTGGCCCGGAAAGGTGCATGACACACGCATCTTTCGTAACACTGGCCTGTTCAGGAAGCTGCAGGCCGGGACTTTTTTCCCAGACCAGAAGATCACCGTAGGGGAAGTCGAAATGCCCATTGTGATCCTTGGAGACCCCGCTTACCCTTGAATGCCGTGGCCTATGAAACCTTACACAGGGAGCCTTGACAGCAGCAAGGAGTGGTTCAACAGCAGGCTGAGCCAGTGCAGAATGACGGTGGAGTGTGCTTTTAGCGGTTTAAAGGGCCGCTGGTGCTCTCTGTATGGGAAGCTGGACCTGGCCGATAACAGCATCCCCGCGGTTATATCCGCGTGCTGGACCCTCCATAACAGTTGTGAAGGGAAGGGTGAAAGATTCACTCAGGCATGGAACTCGGAGGTTCAAAACCTGGAGGCTGAATTTGAACAGCCAGAGAGCAGGGCTATTAGAGGGGCCCAGCGCGGGGCTGCAAGGATTAGGGATGCATCTAAGGGCATGGCTACACTTGCGAGTTAGAGCGCATTAAAACAGCCCACTGTGCTCTAACTCACAACCCGTCCACACTGGCAAGGCACGTAGAGTGCTCTGACTCCGCGGCTAGAGCACTCCTGGTACTCCACCTCGGCGAGTGGAATAACGTTTGATGCGCTCCCGCTGGAGCGCTGGAGCGCTGCAGCGCCAGTGTGGACGCCCTGGTCTATTAATGCGCTCTGATCGGCCTCCAGAAGTGTCCCACAATGCTTGTTCTAGCTACTCTGGTCATCGGTTTGAACTCTACTGTCCTGCCCTCAGGGGACCAACCGTCAGACCCACCCTTTAAATTCTCTGGGAATTTTGAAAATCCCCTTCCTGTTTGCTCAGCCAGGCGTGGAATGCTCTCAGTGCATCTTTCCAGGTGACCATGTCTCCACGCGCCAGGCGATCCCCAGTATGGAGCAATGGCGAGGTGTTGGACCTCATCAGTGTTTGAGGGGAGGAAGCTGTCCAGTCCCAGCTGCGCTCCAGCCGTAGGAATTACGATACCTTCGGGCAGATATCAAGGGACATGATGGAAAGGGGCCGTGACCGGGACGCTCTGCAGTGCAGGGTTAAAGTGAAGGAGCTGCGGAATGCCTACCGCAAAGCCCGCGAGGCAAACAGCTGCTCCGGTGCTGCCCCCACAATCTGTCATTTTTACAAAGAGCTGGACGCGATACTTGGGGGCGACCCCACCTCCACTCCGAGTACCACCATGGACACTTCAGAGCCCAGTCCAACAAGGCAGGAGGAGGAGAAGGAGGAACAAAGCGGGAGTGAGGGTGCTGAGGAGGAGGAAGACACCCCGGCATCCCTACATGCATGCAGCCAGGAGCTGTTCTCAAGCCAGGAGGAAGGTAGCCAGTTGCGGTGGCCGGTGGTTGGGGAAGGACAAACACCAGGGGAGGTTCCCGGTAAGCGGCTTTTATTTTGGGAAGGAAGTTATTCGGTGCGGGCTCTTGAGGCGAGGAGGGTTAGGGCTGCATGCATGCCTAGATGCGGAATAGGGCGTTGATGTGTGCTCTCACATCGTGGTAATCGGCCTCAGTGATCTCTTCAAAGGCCTCATCCAGAACTTGGGCAATGCACTTGCGCAGGTTTCGTGGGAGAGCCACTGTGGTCCTTGTCCCAGTCAGGCTAACATGTCCGCGCCACTGTGCCATGAGGGGCGGGGGGACCATTGCTGCACACAGGCAAGCTGCTTATAGGCCAGGGTGGAAGCCGCATTGTAGTAGAAGACCCTCCCTTGCACAATAGGGCCCTGTTCTTGGTTGGTCCCTAGGCATTACTGTAATAAACGTGATTAATAATAATCAGTATGGCCACATAACTAGAGCCTTGCAAAACATCTGCAATGAAACCCAAAGCTGGTGAACTCTCTCAGCTTTAAACTTCGTTGAGAACACAAAATTCGAACCAGCATCACTCAGGCTTGCAAAACGTTCGGCAAACACAGGCCCAGGCTTGGAATGAACCAGAGCTTATTTATGGTTTCAAGCACAAATGTAGGGTGAAACTTTCCCTTGTGCAGCGCAGCGGGTCAGAGTTTAAGTCCCATTTGAACCATACTTTGAGGACTTAAGTAGAATTTGAGTCTCTCAATCTCGCTTAAGTACTTATATGGTGCTCATCGCTGTGGTATCTGAGTTCCTCACAGTCTTAAATATATTTATCCTTACAACATCCCCATCAGGTAGGGAAGTGCTGATAGCCCCATTTTACTGATGGGGAGCTGAGACAGAGAGAAAGTCTAAGTGACTTGCCCAAGGTCACACTGAAAGTCTGTGGCAGAGCGGGAAATTGAACCTGCTCTGCCGAGTCCCAGGCTAGCACCTGAGCTGCTGGGCCATCCTTCCAATCCTGAACCAGCTGAGACTCACTGTATCTGGATGGGGGTTGAGTTGAATTTTGGTGGTTCAGCTCTGATGAGAACAGCCTTCCTTGAGCTAGTTCAGCACCTGCATTCCCAGTTTCAATCAGAACAAGAAGTACAGGGGTGCAGAAAAAATGGGGAGGGGGCAGAAAATGATCAGAACTTTACTGGCTCTCAAAACAGATTCAGTTCGAGGGGTCAACTCAAGTTCTTACTGGAGCTGAACAGCTTTGCCCATCCCTGTTTATACTGCTAGGCACAAGCCAGTGAGAAATACCACACAGAAAGCAACCAGGCCCCACCTTTATGAACACAGACTATGAAGTTAATCATTGTCCCAGCGCTGCGTGCGTTGGTCTTGGCGAGGACATTCAAGGCCACAGTTGTAACTGTCAGAGGTTTAGTGAGAACTAACCAGCTCTCTGGGTGTTCCCCTGTATGAGATGCAGAAGCATCAAGCACAAGTTTTAATCTGTAGCGAAGAGATCATGTGTAAGATTAACACGATTCGAGTCAGGAATGATTCACAGCATGTGCATGCACCTTTCCAGGAAGTGACTGATCTCCCGTGCCTGGGAGCTGAGAGTAGTAAAAATAGGCCCTCCCTGGAAAAGCTCACAAGGAGAAGGAATATTTTAAAATGAGGATTTATAAGATTTGACCACATGGAGGAATCGGTGGCTCATGGATGTAGAGCTTTCACCCCTGGGTTGTTGGTTCAAATCCACCCCAGGTTGACTGTGATTGAATCATTGTTCTCGCTTATGCATGGCTAGTGTCCTGTGTGACATTAGTTTCTGATCAGTCTAGTTCCCAGTGGGCATTCACTTTACAAAGGGTGCCTCCCACAAGTGATGCTAATTGATGCCGTAATTAGCGGTCTCAGACAAGAAGCCATAGATTGACTCGGGCACTAGAAGTGGTCCCTCCGGGTCAGGGTTAAGGTGCAAACCTGAGGCAGTGCAGAGACGCTCCCATTGCTACTGGCCATGCTGGATAAATAGAGCACTTCAGTTTGCAGGACTTCACTCCACTCACATAAGAAAAGTGAGAGCAGCGTGGTTCAGATTTTCAAAGGCTGGTCTCTGTGGTCAGTGTGGTGTATGGAAATGTGGTTGCAAAACTGAATCCACCACTATTTGGAGCCATAACCAATGTCAGATGGGTTTCTGTTACCTGATGGTGCCTGCCTCTCATGTGTGTCGACATTAAATGACCTTAACTGAGGCCAGAAAGGACGGTGGGAGCCATTTTGTGTCTGCAACTATTTGTGCTGGCAAAAATGCAACTGCAAAAATGGCAGCTTATTTAAGACTAGGAAAATGTGGCCCCGTGTGTCATTCTGAAGTGTCTTATTTTTCAACCATGGCATGTTCTGTGCGTACCTCACAATCCCAAGATGGGGTCCATGTCGGAACTGCTCAGAAGTTACAGCACTAACTTTGGAGTGATATCTATCCAATACCAATCTGTTTGCCTCTGGCAGCCTGCTGAAAGGATTGCACTGGGATATCTGTAAGACGGCTATCAGGAAATTGGCGCTAATCAAAAGCTTGATACCGAAAGCCTTTGAATGTTTCTCTTTCCTGCTTTGAAACTGCAAGCAGCCAAGCCACGGGAGAAGCCTCCTGACTTACTCTACCTGTTGCTGACATCACTCCCGATTCCATCAGGCATCCAAGAAACAGGTTCAGACTTGAACAGCTCTGGATTCCGAAGTGAGCTAAGGGCATTTTTAAGGAGGACGCAAGATTTGTTAGCCTAAATGGTGGAGCTACAGGAAAAGCTGGCAAGTGTTGAACAAGAATGCTGCCAGTCAGTGAATTGTACCTATAAACGCTCCCAAAGCACTTTACAAAATGGGAAGCCAGGAAAAGAGATGACTAAGTGAGCCGCAAGATTTTGCTAGGGATGCAGAGGGTTATGATCCAGTGTGAAGAATGCTGGATTTATGTAACTAATATTAACGCAAGGAATCAAACACAGAGGTCTCAAACCTGAGAATCCGCCACTAGGCGACCACTAGTGATTACAGGATTTATGCTCATAAGTTCGCCAAATATCAGATTGAGAACAATATCTCAGCTGATCTCAGTTACACCAGAGTAAATCAGGGGGATGTTCGCTGACTTCAGTGGAGCTATTCTAGATTTAGCTGGATGCAATGGAGTTCAGAATCAGGACCAGAGAGTTTAAGGCTGGCATAGTGAAAGGAGCTTAAGGCAATTAGGTGCCCAAATCCCATTGACATGCAGTAGGAACGGGGTGCCTAACTTCCCTAGGTTCATTTTAAAATGCCAGCCTAATTTGCAATGGGGGCAAGTTCCACAACTGATTAGGAAGCCTGCACCATATTGCCGGTGCGTAAATCCAGCTGATTATTTTATTACAGGCCTGTTCCAGGAGCCTCACTCTTCCACTGGAGTTTGACCTTATTAAAGAAATTGTTGTTAAACTCCTAAGCAATCAAAGGCAGGTGCACAGAATCTGTATAGCAGGGGTCGGCAACGTTTGGCACGCGGCTCGCCAGGGTGCTTACCCTGGCGGGCCGGGCCAGTT
>NW_020665065.1:8141046-8152720 GCF_002925995.2 Terrapene triunguis | reverse complement strand
CCAGGGTGCTTACCCTGGCGAGCCGCGTGCCAAACATTGCCGACCCCTGCTGTATAGCATGGCAGCTCTACAACAGTCACAGACAAGACCAGTGTCTTGACAATCAATAAAATAAGCTTTTTAAAAAGGACGTGTCCCAGGTCACATCTGATCCTTCTTCTATCCCTCTTGAATTGCTTGGGTCAGATTCCGAATTCAGCTACCCTGGTATAAATCCCAAGTAAGTCCACCAAACTCAATAGAATTACTCTTGGCTTGCACTGGTGTAATTGAGATAAGAACCTGCCCCCTTGTGTCTTTTGCTTCATTCTTCCTTTTTGCACCCTGCTATTTATTAAATCATGTTGCTATAGTGCCCAAATCCCTCCCGTTCTGCAGCCTGCCAATTCTCTAGGCTCCAGGGTTCTTAAGGTGCAATATTAAATTCCTGTGTGCATGTAACTGGTACGTTGCCCAGTTCATGTGAGAAGGGCATTCATAAAACAGACAATGTCTACATTGGAAAATCTCATGTGGGCTGCAGTAATCAGCCAGGGTATTGTCCATTCTGTCGTCCAGGGTTAATGGTTTTCTTGAGGGGGAGTTGACGGCTCAGCAACCTATATGATCAGGTTCCTTCTTCCCAGCCCTTTGGACACTTTTGGAAGAAAGCTACCCTATAGTTCCCTGAAAGCACAATCAGGGGCCAATCCTTGGAGGCACTGAGCACTAGCAACTTCCACGGCATTGGGAGTTCCAGGTTCTCAGCCTATCTCAGGACTAGACCCACGGAGAGAAGCATTTCTCTCAGGAAAATATGAAATTAACATCAGCAGTTCTGAGCCAGCTCCCCATCTCAGAGCCCTATGGTCTCAAAACTGGCTTTGCAATCAAAAGTAGAACTGTTGTCAAGGAGGAGCTGGCTTTTAAGCTTATTGCCCGGAGTGGGTGTGCTACCGGGAATGAAGCTAGAGGAACAGGTAAGAGAGGACCCCTAGACCCTAGTCAGGAGAGCAGAGCTGTGAGCAGAGCCATGGGAGAGTGACAAATGTTTTAAATGAAATTTCAGGCAAAAGTTTTTGGCATTTTTGTCCAAGGCCAAATTTAAATTTTTCATGAAATTTCTGTCCAATGGTCCTTTTCAGAACGGAGCCCGCTGATATTTGCCGTGTGGCACATTTCTGGTCGCCCATCTCAGTAGCCAGGTGACATGCACCCCTGTGCAGAGTCTCAGCACAAGGTCAGTACACTACTTCAATTCCACTGATGCTCAGCCCTGTTCTGAGGATGCAAGTGGAACTTAAATGGGACATAGCCCTTGTGGTATGATGGGTGGAACTGGAGAAAGAAGGTCAGATTTCAGTGGGGACTTAGTTTGGTGCATCACCAAAGACTCAGGAGTGCAACCTGGGCCAAGCTGCTCCCAGACATGAACTGGCCTCGCAGTGTGTAACACTGGCCTCTAGGCATGCTTAATAAAGATCTCTTTTCTGCAACTCTGTCTGCTTGCTGCATCGCTTACTGTTCATAAACCAGGGCTTGTGCTGGCCCTCTGTGCAGGGCTGAATTTCACCCCAGTGATGGGTAGAAACGGACTCTCATCAGCCCATGTCTTTGGACACAAAAGTGGCCCGTAAGCAGAGCTATGATTTTTCAGCTGAACATCTGCTTTTTTCCTTATTGAAAAGGAGACTTGCTGGCGCTGATAATTAAACATTCCCTCTCTCCCCTTGAGAGCATCAACATCCGGATTGCTCCCATCCCTGGCTGGCCTTGGTATGGAAAGGCCGGGAGTGATATTCAGACTTGGATCCTGCGTATGGCGGTGCAATGCTCCACAGCTGTGCCAGCCAACGTTACTGTTTAAACATTAAACATTCTGTGTCAATATTAAAGTTCTTGCTCAGGTTGTTAAGCCTGTATCAAGGCAGGAAGGAGACGGGTTTACAATTCCCAACGCTGGCACCGGTTGTAAAAGATGAGGCCCTCTGTCTGCATGGGGACGTGTTACAAAATGGTCTGATTCAAAGATGACACAACGTGTGAGCACATGCAGCAAACCCAAATGTGAGGTGCTCTCTGAGTTCCCACAGGGGCACCAGAAAATGTGCCCACTTGGTTTAGAAGGAGAAATTCTTACCCTGCCATCCTAGTATAGACAAAAGGTAGACTGCATGGGAGCGCAGCTTTGCCGTAAATCTCTCCGATATCACATGGTGCTGCTGCAGTTTGGCTTCCATCTTTCTGGACTTCATTCAAAGCCTACTGAACTCAATGGAGGATGTGGCAGATTCCTTCTTAATAACATGCACCTCCCCAGCAAACTCAAAATCTTGGCTCCATAAGAACGGCCATACTGGGTTGGACCAAAGATCCGTCTAGCCCAGTATCCTCTCTTCCGACAGTGACCAATTGCTTCAGATTGAATGAACAGAGCAGGGAATCATCCAGTGATCCATCCCCTGTTACCCATTCCCAGCTTCTGGCAAACAGAGGGTAGGGACACCATCCCTGCCCATCCTGGCTAATAGCCATTGATGGACCTATCCTCCATGAACGTATCTAGTTCTTTTTTGAACCCTGTTATAGTCTTGACCTGCACAACATCCTCTGGCAGACCTTACAGGGCTAGAGTCCATAAAAATAACAATCTTGATCCAAAGCCCTCTGAAGTCAATGGAGCAACTTGGATTGATTTCACTGAGGTGTGCTTGTTTTCATTGGCAGGGGAGAGCAAGACATGCTTGGAACAGACTTTCTTTTCCTTGGCTTTCTGACCCACCCTAGCACAGAAGAGGAGGGATGTGTCAGGGAATTTGTCCCACGGAGACAACAAACTGCATGTTAGAGGGCCGTTCACAGTGGAGAAATGTATCAAATCTAGTTGTTTTAAATAGACATCCATTTGCTTTCACATTTTCCTCACAATTCTGACCTCCCCACCCCTGCTTAGTGCATCCCCCTCCTGTGTGTGTGTGTGTGTGTGTAAAATAGGCGGCAGTGTTTTCCAAAGCAGTTTGATTTTAAAAAGGGCTCTACAGTATAAAATCAAAGATGTCTCCCCAGATATTCATCCATGTGCCTGTTAGTCAGAGACAAGGAAAGGCCCCCTTGTGTCAAAGCAAATCCCTACGGTGTTTGCAACTGTCAAACTGTAATGCTGTTTCCCCCCCGTGTTCTTTACCTTCAAATTTCCAAGAACATTCCCTGTGCGTAGCGTCCAGAGTCTGCAAATTGCCATGGTTTACAGAATCCTTTATGTCTCTGTCTGATCAAAATGACCGCGTCATATTTTTTTAAAAGCAGGGAGCTTGATTCTGACTGTTATTTCTTTATCCCAGGCCAGTAACCACCTCATTAAATTCCTTAGGAACATCTTTTCCATCCTGTTCTGTAGAGAGTATGCACCCGTTTGATCATCTGCATTCACTCACTAGCATGCGAATAAGCCCATCTGTTAACTGTTCAGCTCCACATGCCAACCTTTATTACATAGGCCTGGGACAGAATAGTCCATGATCTTACCTGGCAGCTGGTTTCTTCTAAGAGAATGTGCCTTTCCCCACAGGACATTCTTATGTGGATCATAGCATTCTTGACATTTCAAAATGACTTTATCCAGTAGTTTGCAGCCCCTGTCAGACACACACTGTCCCGCCCCAGAGATGCAGACCTGTGGGCCTACTCCATGTAGCAGAATGGAGGATTTCATCCTCTCCAAGTTCTCTGCAATACCTCTTGATTAAAGGAAAATTGAGAAGTGCTGCAACCACCCCCTCCAGTCGTTTGCCAGTTTCCCTGAGTGATTCAGGTCCCTTCCTTCGCATCACTTTTGCCAAAGATTTAATTGTCCTCTGGCACTATGTAATAAGGGTCAGACAAACAGGATGGCTGGGAAGAGATTTAATTTTATTTTTTGGTCTCAATCAAATAGCACATGTCGCAGTTACAAACAATTATACTCCTTTCACATGGCAGGAATCAATAGCTACAGAGGCTGATGCTCCTTTTCCAGGGGAGGCAGGTGGAGCAGAGCTCAAACACTGTCCTTTCATCTCTGGGGTCATGTATCAATTGGTCTCCTGCACCAATGACAAAGTGGACGATACCACGTCTCACGTACTTTGCTGGGCAATAGCATGAAAGGGCTCCCTGCTTGAAAAACTAATTTAGCTCTTTATGAAAAGAACTGTGCATGGAAATTCTGCAACGGCAGCTAGCATTCAAGCCATGTGCACACAGACTGACTTTCTGGTGCCTCCTTCAAATGCTTCCCTCCTGCAATCTGGGCTCCTCCGTCCAGGTTCCATGCAGGTTGCCTCACACCCGATGGTCCACTTTTGCTGAAGGTATGAAATACTAAAATCAAAATAGTTATTCAGTGTTTCACTGCAGGCTCACCAAGGCCAAGCAAGGCTGGGGTCATGACAGTCCTGTATTGAATCAGCTACATCAGTGTTTCCCAAACTTGGGACGCCGCTTCTTTAGGGAAAGCCCCACGTGGGCCAGGCTGGTTTGTTTACCTGCCGGGTCTGCAGGTCCAGCCAATCACGGCTCCCACTGGCCGCGGTTCGCTGCTCCAGGCCAATGGGGGCTGCTGGAAGCGGCGGCCAGTACGTCCCTCGGCCCATGCCGCTTCTAGCATTGGCCCATTGGCCTGGAGCAGCAAACCGCGGCCAGTGGGAGCTGCGATCGGCCGGACCTGCAGACGCGGCAGGTAAACAAACCGGCCCGGCCCGCCAGGGGCTTTCCCTAAACAAGCGGCGTCCCAAGTTTGGGAAACACTGAGCTTCATAATATTTACCCACTCCTACAAATTGCTTCTCAGTGGCACCTCTACATGCTCCTTTCACCTAGAGCACTTTCAGATGGCACCAGTATCCCCATGAAGAGCTGCTCTGAGGAAGTGGGCACTTACTGTCATGCAAGCAAATGGTGCCGAGAGGAGATCTAGGAATGCAATAGCAAGGGGTGTTGCAAGTAGAAACTGTATTGCATTCGTAAGGCTGTGGAGTGGGAAGACAAGGAGGGCATGAGTGTTGCAGGCTCGGACTCAGGAGCATGGAAGATTTTGCAAGTCAGGATTGAGGTGCACTGTCAGAGCCATGTGCGCTGCTTGGGGCTGCAATCTCAAGGACAGTGCAAATCAGGAATAGCGGAGATTAGAGTACTGGGGAGACAGAGAGGTAGAGGTGGGTACAATATTCCTGATTTTAGTTAGTGTTAAATAAGCATTCAAATCTAGCAGATTCAGCCCAGTTTCACCTCTCCCCAAAAGATCCCAAGATGGAGGTTCTGCATCAGTAGCAGTGGGTTCTCCCTGACTAGCAAACACCATTCAGCGTTCATCAAACGTGCACTCCTCTGCTGTTAAAACGTCCCTGCCCTTTATTTTTTCCAAAGCCATCTGTTCCACAGCCAGCCAGCCCCAGACGGGAAAGGTGGATTGAGTGCTCTCGAAAAGGCTCCGCATTTCACTCGCCGCTTGCCAAAAACGCCCCTGCAACAAAGAAGAGGCCCCCAGAGCCCTGCCAACTGCAGATTGTGTTAAATCACCTGAAACAGTGCAATGGGCTCCTGGCAGTCCAGGCACAAACAAAGGGCCTGGCAAGCCTTTTCCCAACCCTTAGGACTGGGGCAGGGGAGGGTATCGAGCTTAAAAACAATGACTGGCCCAGGGCATTTCTTTTCTGGAAGGAAAATCGTCGATCAAGTGGGAAGGAACGGGTGGGAAAGAGAGAGGAGAGCTGTTTGAAAGCAGCCTGAATGGTGGGGTTTGGACAAGTCCTTAGTGAAACTTCAAAGGCAGGCAAGTGTTGTGCCAGCTTTCCCCCCACTCAGTTCTCTGCCAACACACCTCGGTCCTGACCTACGGCACTTCCCGTTAGTCCAGTACTGATGCCCTGACACTGGCTGCTAATCCTGGTGGTCAGCCCCTGCTGCTAGTTCAGCCCTTACCACAGCGGCCAATGCACTGTAGCACTGAGCTACCGCAGCCTCTCCTCTGCCTACCCTCACGGCAGCCTGGGCTCCTCAGTCTTGACAATTCCAAATAGTCCTTCGTCTTGCAAACCCGAGCCAGTCCCCTGCTCTGCTTTAATGCACTCCCCGTCTTCCGTCTGTCCACGTGTTCACAAAGCGTTCATCGCCACCACGGCATTCGACCTGACTCAGAGTTCTCCCTGGTATGCCAAAAGTCTCCGGCTTTGCAATAGCCCTTTAATTCTATTTTTGGCCCTCTTCATAGCACTCCCAAATATTTAGATGCTTATTCATACTGAGCCTCCAAACCTTTTGAGAGGCACCCATCACTGGTCTGGAGGAACTGTGATTTTAATCTCTCTCCCCAGCATATCGCCTTGTGGGCAGAGGGAGTTAGAGTGAAGAAGTAAATATGGAAAAACAGCTGAGATCATCCCTCTGCTGCTGCTACTGAGTTGAGTGGGGTGAATCCAGGAGGAAGTTAATCCGCTATCACTGGATCTGTGAGCCAAATGATTCATCACCGTGCTGCTCAGTACCAAAGTCTGTACAGAGACCATGGGGAGCAGTCTGGGAATGGTCAACACCCTTGAAAAAAAAAACACAGGGCTTGCTTGCCAAAGTTGTTAGATTTTTTTTTACTGCTCTGCCACACCTGCTGCCTGAAACTGCGTTTTGGTTCCTGTAACGTCCAGCCTGGCAGAACCTAGTCCGTGGAATCACAGAAGCCAAGCACCTGTGGCCCAGTTCTGGTCTCAGTTACACTGGTGTAAATCTGCAGTAACTCCTGCAATGGAGTTATTCTAGATTTACTCCAGCACCAAGGAAATCAGAATTTGGCCCTGCAGTTTGAAGAGGAGAGAGGCTCCCAGTCCCACTTATCTCTACTCAGTGAGAGCCACCAGGAAGTCCCGGGGAGGGAGGCTAAAGTGTGATAAAAACAAAACAGTTTTGCATGGCTGAATATGAAACACCGTCGACCAAAGTCCAGACCCAAATTCCACTGAGGCAGAGCTTCCATACATATCAATGGAGCCAGACCAAGGACTCGGGGATTTGCCCCTCCAATAATACTTGGCATCTCTATAGCACCTGTTGTCCAAAGGGCTCTCCAAACATTTATTAAGCCTCGCCCGCCGATACAGTAGGCTCTCTAAGAACTAGCATGCTCATTTCACAGGTGGGCACAGAGGGGCACAGAGTCGAGGGCCTGATTAATATAAGGGCTGAATCCAGCTCCCAGGGAAGTCAGTGGGAACTGTGGGTGCTCAGCACCTCTGAAAACCAGGCTCCGAAGCCTTGCTTCAACTCTCCCTGAAGTCCATTGGGAGTCTTTCTATTGACTTCAATGAGAGGAAGGTGGATCGGATGCTGGTTGCCTTGCCAGAGGTCAGGCAGCGCGTCAGTATCAGAGTTTTAGGACTAGGACCCAGGTGGTTCTGTCTCATCACTTAATAATGTCCTGCCAGCTGCACCTCCCTGAAGAGACCACAGAAGGATGTGGAAGGCCCCGGCAGTTAGTGATGTATTTTGTGCAAACCATTTTCATTTTGATAGAAAAATATACGTATCTTTTCCTGTTTCATAGGCCTTGTCTTGGCTCATGAAACAGTAACACACAAACCACGCAGTGTAAAATCTGCCTTTCTATAATCTGGGAATTGTCATGGTTGGAAAATGGCTTGAGTTTCATTTCAGCCCTGCTCTGATGGTATGTTTTTTGGTTCACCCCTAGTAACTTTGTATCTGGTTCTACCCTTCCCACCTTCATCGGACGAGGTGAAAACTGTGCTCCCTGCAATGTGACATCCCTAAGGTTATACGCAACCCCACCTCTGACTAGTGGGGGTTACAAGGAAACAGGGATTGGGGCCAAATTATCCCATAACTGCCTACTGCAGAGGTTCGTGCACCTTCCTCAGAAGCATCTGGCTCTAGCCACTGTCAGAAACAGGACACTGGAGTAAATGGACCATAGGTCTGATCCACTCTGGCAATTCCTGTGTTCCTGCAGGCCGAGAGGTTAGTGAGATGCTGAGAGGCAGATATGCTCAGTTACCACTGGAGAAATCTCCCTTGGCCCGTTTCTGCAGGAGAAGGGCAGTTCAGCGCCTTCATTATCCGGTGTATTGGAGGGAAGGGGCTGTAATGAGATCTTGTCTTAGCTGATGTAGGGGGGAGAGCTCAAGGGTGTGTGGAATCATGCTAGAAATTAACCTTGTTTTCGGACAGACACCAGCCTCGCTTCCTGTGTGCTGAGCCCTGGCTCGGTGATTATGAGCATTAGGTGACGTAGGTCAGTTGCTGTGAATTTACACCACACAGGAAGGCAGGCATGAAAGTGTATCTGCCAGGACACTCTCAGGCAGGGCAGGTGACTCCCACATAAATAATGCTACTGGGATTTTAACCTCTGGCTGCCAGAAACCCGAGCGGTGGGAAAGGCAGTACACAATAGCTGTTTGCTTTGCTTTTCCCTGCTTCCACGCCTCACACGCTGATTCTCATTTTGCTTAAGCTGGTCTGCCTGGCTGAAAGTGACGTTACTTCACTGATTTGGTGGGTCATAAGTTGCAGCTGAAAATCCAGAAGCTCAGATTCTTCTGAGCCTTAAACATAGTTCAGAAGAAACAAAGAGAGGTAAAAAAGAGGGGGGGGGGCACGGGAGAGATAGCTCAGTGGTTTGAGCATTGGCTTGCTAAACCCAGGGTTGTGAGTTCAATCCTTGAGGGGGCCACTTAGGGATCTGGGGCAAAATCAGTACTTGGTCCTGCTAGTGAAGGCAGGGGGCTGGACTCAATGACCTTTCAAGGTACCTTCCAGTTCTAGGAGACAGGATATCTCCATTTATTATTATAATTTCCAAGTTAAAGGATTTGTGCATCTCAAGGGAATGATCCAAAGCTCATTGAAGCTAATGGGAGCCTTTCCATTGACTTCACTGGGTTTTGGACCGGGCTGCGATGGTGCAAGGACATACACACTTGTTCAGACAGCTTTTGCCCTGAACAACAATGGCTCTACCCACAAAAGACTTGATTTTCAGTGGTGCAGAGCCCCTACAGCTCCCATTGATCTCAAGCAGAATTCAGGGTGCTCAATGCTTTGGCAAATGCCGCCCATTGTGATAATGATGGTTTGATGAAATTGTGAACAGTGACTTCAGTTCTAGGTGCCCTTGTACAATGTTCTGACCTTCTTATTTATCTGACCCAGACAAGAGGGGGTTGTATTTCCCCAAAGACTTGAATTTCAAGATCATTTTATAGCCAAAGCACCTTATATACAAGCAAAGCGCTGTAAGATGAATTTCCCATATCTTTCCTCCACGTGCAGGAAGGAGGTGGTGCTGGTTTCATTAGCACCGGAACAGAACTTCCCCAGAGTTCTAAGGTGTTCAGATCTGAGGTTGTGGTTTGACCCATTATAAAGCTACCCTAAAAGCCAGCCCCAAGGCATGAAACCAGACTTGAGGCCTCTCCTTTCTCTACCTCCAACACTTTGTTCCAGAGGTTTGGTTTGGGCCCATCACTAATTTTGGGCCCATCACCAAGTTTGCGAGGGATGCAGTTGTCCAATCACAGAATCCTAGAAATGTCGGGCTGGACGTGACCTTGAGAGGTCAACTAGTCCAGCCCCCGGCGCTGAGGCAGGACCAGTGAGAAGGGGGAGTGGCCTGTTTCCTCAATGAGAGGCACTCTTGCTTTCTCTGACAATCGCAAGATGTGTAGGACGCAGTAGATCAAGTAGGAATCTTTTTTCCAGGACCAGTACTAGCAACACAACACATGTAAGCAGTGGCATGATGGTTTCTTTGCCTTTGGCTTTCTCTGGCTGCAGATAGCCTTATTCAGGAGGATATTTAGGACCCAATCTTTGACTCTGGCCAAATCAGGCCGCTCCCTTTATATGTTGCACTTGAGACTAATGCTAGAGCTATACCAGAAAGGGACACTTTGCTAAGCACATATGTACTGCTTGCTGTACTCCCTGGCTATCGACTATCTCAAATCTTGAATCCAGAATATTGAGAAGCCTCTGCTGAAAACCTGCTACCCATAATCTATAGGAAGAAAATCCCCATTAGAATGTAATATAAACATCTCACAACAGTTGTGGATGCAGCTTGCTTCTGGGTGTCAACTGCATTCCTCATTACTGGGAGGCACAAGAGTAAAGTCTGCATTAATTACTAAGCATCTCAAAATGCTTTATAGGCATTAATTAAATCCTGGGAGGATTTTACAGATGGGGAAATTGAGGCACGGAGGAGCAAAGTGACTTGCCCCAGGTCACACAGTGTGCCAGTGGCAGAGCTAGCGGAGGCCTTCCTCACTCTCTATCCCCTGTTTTAACCACACAAACACTCATCTTCCTCCAAGAGGTTGGCTTCATCCACCCAAAGAGTGCTTAACCCCATTAAAAAGGCATCATCTGGGAAGATTGCTGCTGTCAGAAAGTGCAAATGCCATGCTAGAAAAAAATAAAATATAATAAATGGTTACAGTGCCAGCTACATCTTGGCTGTTACTCTGCATCTGTGGCCAGCTTTATTAAAACATTGTTTCCTGAGAAACACGCTGTACCGACCGAGCAAGAAAACAGGGCAATCAGAATGTATGAGCTGCCATCACAAGTCACTAATAAAACTATCTTTGAATGAAAGAGATTCTCTGGATAGTCCAACTCTCCCACAGCCAGTATCAGGAGAAAACGCCATACTGTCACCCAATGGCTGAGGCTGGTATTCCATCATTAAGTGCATTTCTATCAGCCCTAAGTGTTCGTTTCAGTACAGTTCCTGTTGAATGGAGCATTGCTATTCATCTAAACACAAGGATGATCTGTATCATATGGAAACAGTCCAGACTTCTCACATAAGCTACCCAGATAGTAGTTTTCCGTCCCAGCACTGTATCTTTCTATAGTGGGAAGCAATAATATTTCCAGGGGAGATTTAACACAAAAAAGCAACGTTGCTCATAGACAGGCATCATCTTTCCCAGCAGAAAAAATTACCATAGGATGCTCACACTGCCTGCTGCCTTCATTAATCTATTTAATGAAGTCAGTCCATCAAATGGTTAGAGCAGAAGGCAGAGAATCGAGATGCCTGGCTCCTATTTCTGTCTCTGCAACTTACTCGCTGTCTCAGCTTGAGCAAATTTGTTGATCTCTCTCTGTACCGTTGTCTCTGTGTTTAATGGGGAAGCTCATTTCTATACAAAATGTTGAGTCCCCCGCATGAATAGTGTCGTGTAAGTGCAAAGCAGTATTAGTTCATCGGTCCTATTTTAATTTTTTAAGGAATCCTTCAAATAATTATGCAGTTTAATATTTTTATTAATATTAATTTTATCTGTTTCGATTTTTTCTTTGTATTTGGTATGGTGCTCTTAGCTTATGGCAAATGAAAATCCTGAAAGAGAAGGATAACCTTATTATATATGCGGGGGTGGGCATGTTATTCCTTACATAAATCTGGATACATTTTATAGTCTGAAACTAGAGTATAATACTTCTCTTTCATGCTGTCATTGCATCAATAGATCTTGTAAGACTTTTGGGGGGAACATAGACAAACATTTTAGTAGAAACATTCCAACCATAAACTTCTTAAGCAACAATGTAACACCAGGCAACCACACTACAGTCAGCGTTCTGAGAACAAATGACTCAAATTTGGTTTTTGCAGCTTTTCGTGTCACCGAGA
>NW_020665065.1:7982163-8141036 GCF_002925995.2 Terrapene triunguis | reverse complement strand
GAGATGTGTAAACCAGGAAGTTGGAAGGTAAGCAAGAGCGAGGTTCTGGGAGGTCATTGTGTGGCTTAGAACTTCCAGAACATCTCTGCCCTGCTCCCCCTCAAAGCACCCGGGTAAGGGTCATGCCAGAGTAAGGAGATACAGGGAGGGAGCCTGCTGCTCTCTGGCTTTTCTTGGCTGGCATACCAGCACCTAGGGGAGTGTGACAAACTGGCGCAGCTTAGAGCAGCCTTGAGGCTCCTAGGAGGCAGTCTGGAGAAGGAATTGTCCCATTTAGAATCAGGTTATGCAGCCCGGCCCCTCCTTTCCACTAGAACATTGCTCCCTAGAGGCCCCAGAAAACCCCAAGAAACTGTTAGTCCTGGCCAGTGCCCTAAGGACTTTTCCGAATTCTAGCCCAGTCTCTCCTCCTGTTTGATCATGCAGTGAAGCTACAGGGCCCAATTCACAAGTGAGCACAATGCCATTGACTTTCCCCTTTGCACTCCAGTGAACTTGCCCTCAGTGTTAAACTGGGGACATCACATTCCCTTTACGGCAGCGGAGAGGTTATAAACACGGGTTCCTTCAATCCAGGATCAAGCCAGCACTGACCAAACACTAGATCAGAAAGGACTCATGCAGAATGACGTGGCCAGTAGATTTAGTTTTTGTATAAAAGCTTCTTCCCACCCTCCCCCATCACCCAATATATTCCTGTCTCTAAATCTCTCCCTCTTTTTGTGCTAGCCAGGGGTTTCCTTAGCTTCCCACCAAGTGTGGAATTGGCTCCCACCTAATAGCAGAAGTGCAAGTGCTACCTCGGTTAGTTAACTCATTCCAGTCTATCCGGGAGGCCAACTTGTGACCACAGTTCTGTTGAATTCCGCTTGTGGTCCAGTGCTTTTGGATCACGTTCATCAGTCGGGGTTTGGTGCTATGCTATAAGCAGCATTTGATAAACCAAAAAGCGATTGTTACTGTTCTGCTGGCATCTGCTGTATAATTTTACAAAACCGCCAAGAGATAGTGCATTGGCCCCTTTCTGATGTCTCACCCTGCAGTATCTTGAGCTTTATCTGGGGATTCAAATTCAAAGATGTTATTATGACTTCAAAGACCTTGGTTGCATCGAAAGATGCAACTTAGCTGTTGCCGCACAAATAGGCCACAAATTAGGATTTGAAATTCAATGGAAATTCATTCAGAAATGCCAGATAACTGCATAACAACCACCACATACTGAATCCTAACCCAGAATGTTTCATAGCACAGTTAGAAGACCAGGGTTGGAGGCTTTCATTATTTTTAATCCTAATTTTCTGTGGGAAAAGAGTATGTTATGATGATTTTTTTTAAATGTAAATGCTTAATTTTTCTCCAAGAACCATTTAATTTCTACCAATTGTTCATTTCACCAGCATTTCATTGCATTTTGCAAAGTCACTAATTCTGGTCTTCAATTGGCAATCTCATGATCAAAGGGTGTCCCGAGATGAGATGAACTACCTGCTTCTGCTTGGACAACGATAGAGTATAATATCCTCAGATGGGGTCAACTGGTGTAGCACCATTGACTCCAGTGGAGATATGAGGATTTATAGCAGCTGAGGACCCAGTCCTCTTGATATAAATATTATCCTCGAGATTTTATTTGCCTTACTGAGGCAAAACTCCCCCGTGCCACTGTAAAGGAGAAGCCACTGTTATTATGCGTCTACATGTACAGGTAGAACTTCTAACTTCCAAAACACTCTCCAGATTGGATCCTTGAATAGGTCCAAGGGGCACATCGTGCAGGGTAGAAGGGTGTGCGCGTAAAGGTGATGTAAAGCTCGTTTTTGCACTTCCCCAGCCCTGGGGCTGCCACACGCCAGGTCAGCCCCCCAGCATGTTAGAGCAGCCTGAAGAAGGTTGTAAATGACATCAGCTGACAACGCCCCCAAGTGATCAAAAGAGCAGCGTTGGATCAGCTAATTGGAGGGAAGCCCTGGCCACTTCCCTTTTACGTTGGCCATGCCCCTACGCTAGCTGCAGGGATTGAGGCAGTCTAGTCCCCACTACACTGGCTGTAAACTACTGGAGGATTCCCCTAAATTGGGGTGATTCTACAGAGCTCAGTTACACCAGCTCCGTGGCTAGGTTCCACAGGCAGTAAGGCATAAAACACCCACCCTGCACCCAACCATCTGAGCCTCCTTGTTCTTCTACCTGTTATTTGTACCGAAAGAAAGAACCAGCCATGAGCCAAAGAACCACCAATGACCTCCACTATACACAGTTTAGAAACCCCCAGTATTTTAGTGCTGTACATTATTCTACTAATTTGTGGATAAACATTTTGGGACAGATGACTACACGGTGATCCAGAGGCCTTGCATATACACATATGCACAGGCAAGTCTAATGACTGCCTACACAAGCAGGTACTAAGCATACAGTTACATAATCTGAATGTGCCTATGTCAGTCGTTTGTCCGGGCGGTGCCCGTTTTGAACTGTACCTACTGCAACATACTGAAAGGCATCAGCATAGAGATGTGAACAAAGTCAGGAGAGATGAAGCGTTGAGCAATGAGATCAGTGACTGCACTTGAAGGACAGGTACACCACGATCAAAATTCGTATTGGCAGCCACTCTGAGTCTAATTTTATCAGGTGACGAGTGAGTGGTGGTGCAGGGGGAAGGAAAGGAATTAGCTTTTACTGTTTGCTTCTGTGTGACATCGAAAGTGGGCGCAGTGTCTGTCAACACAGGTGAAGCCTGACCTTTCGAAGACTTGAAGATGACCATGGACGACTGAGTTGAAATAAGCCAGGCAACAGGAGTTCCAACCACCAAACTGGTTTCCCTATCTCTCTGCTACACACGCTCACTCTGATGCACGCATGTGCGCCCACTCCAACAGCAGCCCTCCCATGACTCTTTATCACTGCAGAGCTTTATCTAAAAACACACACCCCCTTGTAGAAGTCACTCTGCATGTTAATGCTGCAACCCCTTCCACAATTAGCAACAGTCACTAGGCAGCTGTTGCTAGGAGACCGGCCCTTGTTTATAGTGCTGAGGGTTTTCTGAACCTGCCAAACAACTTCTTTGGAACCTGTGTATATAAAGCAGAGGCAGGTTTGATTTCAGAGCCACCACTTGCTGTTGTGAAGCTCTCCTTCTCCACTCAGTGAGATAAGCAATCCACACTCTACAGCATGGTTTGGTTCCTTTAGAAGCTCTCTTTATGGCCCTGCTAGAAGCCAAGTTTTCCAAGCAGAAGGAAGGACAGGGGACAGTGAAAGCTTTGCTGCGGCATTTAGTGTCTGCTGAGCAAAGGTTAGAATTTCCATTACTTTACTTCACTTTAAGATGCGTTTGTTTTCTTTGAAAGAAACAAAACAAAGCGGAAGTTCTGGTTGGAGCAATTCTAAAATCAAGGTGGAGATAAAGATACGGACTTATATTGCGCTGATTGGCTTTTCAATCAGCTGTATATGTGATCCAATGGCAGAGTAATAGGGTCAAACTATGAACCTACTCGAAACGATCTTCAATATTTTAATGTTCAAAATGAATGCTCTAAGAACTGATCTAAAACACACTGTGGCAACGTCCTTCTGTGCCTATTCTCTGGGCTGAGTCAAAGCTCACAAGCTTAGCAGCCTGCTTTCACAAGCTAGTCTTCCTCACCTCCTGCCTTAAAAACTGTTGTGTAGTGTTGCAAGCTGCTGTGCCTCACACCCCACAAAGGGGCTGACGTGATCTTTAAATCTAGTTTGTAAAGTGGTGTGAAGTCCTTTGGGATGAAAGACACTAAATAAATGCTGGCTGGAGTATTATGGTAGCATCATTTTTTCTTATGGCTAACGTTCATTGTACTTATTAGAATCTGTTATAGAGAACCAGAGATTTGTATATTGCTGTATAGACAAACTCGATGAAATTCTCATTTACACCAAGTCCCTTTTATACCCCTTGATATGTAAATGTAAAGACTGAGGCCACAAAATAGGAGAAATTACACTACCAGAGTGGTAGTCACAGAAGAGTAGTACTTTTAGGGTAGGGTGATCAGACAGCAAGTGTGAAAAATCGGGACAGGGGATAGGGGGTAATAGGAGCCTATATAAGACAAATCCCCAAATATCGGGACTGTCCATATAAAATCGGGACATCTGGTCACCCTATTTTAGGGTAAATATTCAAACTGAGGCAAGGGGATTTGCTTAAGTGATTCCCCTGACCCCTGAGGACACTTGTGAAGACAATTTGTCTCCCAGAAGGCTATGCTGGTGACTGAAGTTAAACCCTGGGCATAATGCTGAGAAGAGAACATACCACCCTGTTTCTTTCTCTCCATCCAAAATTTCATGAAATTAGAATGCACTTTAGACTAGGGATAGGCTCAAGGCCTAAAATCTGAGTTCTGATTTTGAACACCGCACAACAGTGATGTTTCAGACCTGGGGTTTTGCTTCAAACCCGCTACTGAATAGCCACTCGTGAAATAATAATAATAAATACCTGTTATTTAGACAGCACATTTCCATCCTGAGAGCTAATAGCTTTTGGCAAACGTTGGTGAGCGTTATTAGGAGAGCGGGTCGGAACATTTTCAGCTGAACAGTTTTCCATTGGAAAACGTGATTTTGTTGACATTGAAACATTTTGCAGGAACATGTTGATTTCAACAAAATTTTGTTATGGAAATGAAGCATTTTGAGGATGTGGAAATGGAATGTTTTGACATTGTCGACATGGCATGTTTCAGTTTTTCATTCTGAAATGACTTTTAGTTTCCATTTTTTTAAAGTTGAAATTGGAGAGAACCAGTCTGATTTTATCAACATGAAATGTTTTGATTGACCCCAAGTGAATTTTCTTTTACATTTTATTTCACGGGAGATTTCAAAAAGGTTTGTTTTCATTACAATTCAACGCGAAAACAAATGTCAAAATAATGGAATTTCCCATGAAACAAAAATTCTGGTTCCTGCCCAGCTCTGATTGTTATCCCCCATTTATAAAGGGGGAGACTGAAGCATAACAAGACACTGTGATGTGGCCAAGAACACCCAGTGAATCAATGGCAGTAACTTAACATTCACCTGCTTCTCCCGCCCACTCACTCCAATAAATCACAGCTTTCCTTTAAGAAGGAACAAGTTTTAGGTAGGTCCATTTTGATGCCTTATTAACTTGGCATTGTCATTCAACCTACCGTATATCCTCGTTCATTAGTCCGTTCATTTATAAGCCGACCCCCCAAGATGGTTAGGTAAAAATAGCAAAAACTGTATGACCCTTTCATAAGCCGACCCTATATTTCAGGGGTTGGCAAACTTTGGCTCCCAAGCTGCTGGTGGGTCAGGACGTTTTGTTTACTTGGAGCGTCTTCAGGCATGGAGCCCCTCAGCTCCCTGTGGCTGTGGTTTGCCGTTCCCAGCCAATGGGGCTCCATGCCTGCAGACGCTCCAGGTAAACAAAACGACAAGGTATTAGATATTCAATTCAATGATTCCATAAAGTTTAAAATCATCAAATTTTGGTGTAGACCCGTTTATAAGCTGACCCCCGCTCTGTGATGCGTCACTTTTTTACCAGAAATATTCGGCTTATGAATGAGTATATACGGTATGTTATGTCTAGCTCTATGGGAGCACATAACACAATACACTTCTGTAATTTCCCATTGGTCCTGCCTCTACAGTAGAGATTACACGGTATACTGTATTTAGCCATGACATTTATAAGTTTCCTGAAGGAATTGTCTAACACAGTGGTCTCTAAAGTGGGGTGTGTACACGCTAGGGGGTGCGCAAGAGGATCCTTGGGGGTGCGCGGCAGGAGGAGCGCTTTTATTTATTTTTTTTTGCTTCGTCAGTTCGGGCGGGAGTCCGGGCGGCTTTTTTTTTTTTTTTTTGCTTTGGCAAAAATGGTAGAGCCGGCGCGGCAGGAGGTGCGTGCTCAAAATTTTTTTACTGATAGGGGTGCACGATCAAAAAAATTTGGAGACCACTGGTCTAACATTTGCTAATCATAGACTATTACCCTAGCTTGGAAAACCTATTTCCACACCTCACCCCTTGCTCTAATCAGTGTTTCAGTTCCTCAAGCCTTGTGAATTAAGCATCCTTTTCTTAAACAGACTCTTTGCTTGCTGCTTTTACTCTAAACCCTTCCTTCTCAAAGATTGGTTACAGGCCTGTCTCACTAAGGTTATTTGGTGTCCGTGCCCTAATGGAAGGTCTCATTTGTTGTCTTCACAGCCATTGCCCAGAACACAAGTGGGCTTCCGTTAGAGAGCTTCCCGGCAGGAAGTCTGTCTTCTATCCTGAGGCTGAACAGCAAGAGCCTGCTGCCGATGATGGAGGTGGCATGGAAAAGGAAGGCGAGATGCAACTGAAAAATGAAGAGACAGCTCCCAGATCCCAAAGCATGGCTCAGGACATAATGAGCAGGACCAGATTGAGGGAGAGCACCCATATAATTGCTGTGGATTTACAGGGCATCCCAAGAACTGGGTCTAATGTTACCAGAGAGGATGAAGTAGAAAGGGGGTTAGATACAGAGGCTAGTAAAAACAGAGGACAGTCACCAGCGAGCATGCTGCTGGAGAGTAACCTTACTAAACCGGACTTGGAAAGCAGTAACTGTGCACACCCAGTTGGAAATTTGGGTCAGGATAAAGGTTCCTTGAAAGCCCAAGAAGCAAAGACAGCGACAAAAGTCGCATCTGAGGCCAGCCAAGCAAACGATAGCAAGGAGAACAGTATAGATCTCAAGCCTTCCCAGATCATCCATGATTCTGGTGTAATTGCTGAAAATGCCCCTTCAAGCTCCAAATTAAATTCCAAGGGGAAAAAGGGAACCAAGTCGATGACAAAAGAAGGAGCTAAGCAGCTGGTTGGATCCTCATCAGCTGATACAGGTGAATCTTGGCGCCTTGGCTCTTAAATGTCAATATCTAGTCATCAGGCCACCTCCTCAGTTGGCATAAAAACCAATGGAGTTACAGCAATTTACATCAGCTAAAGATCTGATCCATAACCTTGTATGCAAGGTTGTATACAGTTGGTTGCAACTGTATTGTATACAATTGCTACCTCTTATTAACAACACTGAAAACATGGGCGTGTGCCTTGCCTCTAAAACAAATGAAGTTAGAATGTACTGTCAGTGGCAAACCTCTAGTGAAACTGAGATAATTTAAATTAAGCTTTTAAGTTGCAAATTGGGAACATGGAGAGAAAAATAACCTCTCCATTAGCAGAAAATTTGGGTGAAGAAAAAATAAATCTCTTCATTAATAGGCAATTTGGCTGAAGTGCCACAACATTTTCAGTGATAAATACAACAAACAGCTTTATCTTCTGATGTTTGCATTGTTAAAAATCACAGATGTATGTATATTAGTTCATTTCAAAGGGAAAGATTTTAATAAGGAGATAAGCTTCAGGAATATTTTGATCTTTAAGAAAGATGCTTTGACAATTTAGATGGAGTGAATGAGAATTTCAGGTAGGTTTAGGCTCTGGCTCCACAGACAGGGTCGTTAGATAGCAATCTGTTAGACCACCCTTTCTATGACAGTTGAAAAAAGCAGACCCTATGTTGTCAACTGCTGATGCTTTTTGTTTCTTCTGATAATAAATTTTCAAGAGTACAGAGTGGCAGCATTGTGTGTGTGTCAAGAGCAGAAGCTAAGCTTCGTTATGAGGCGCTTATGCATGGACCTCATCTTGATAGACACAGTTTTAGGTGCCTAGATACTTTGAAAATCCCACTAGGTGCTTAAATACCTTTAAAAACCTGGCCCTGAGTGACCACAAATTCCCAATTAAGCCAATTAAGCGAAATTTAGAGATGAGTCTAATGATGTCTCAGATTCAGATGGAGTAATTTACTAGGTCCAATTACTCCATTTTAGGCTCCCTTAGTCTTCACTCCCGCTTAACTGACAAGTATCTTTTAACCCCTCCTTCACGTCTCCTTTGAATCTGCCCCACTGACTCTGAATCTGTTACTATAACTCATAGGATGAAGGGCCAAAAGAAGGGGTGCACAGACTCACCTCTCCGTATAGACTCACCTCTCAGTGTGTCAGCCAGTCAGCATTGTTCATTGCCAGGATGTCCTGAAGATGACACTTCAGTGGTGGTTCTTTCTGGGAAGGACAATGTAATGTCCCCATACCAATCAGCGCCCTCCAGGTTGGAGATAGGTTGGGTAGAGCAAATTACTAGCTTTATTCCAGTGTTGCCCCTATTCTGGCACCCATGGTTCTGTATCTTGGAGCTGACATAGAATCATAAAAGATCAGGGTTGGAAGAGACCTCAGAAGGTCACCTAGTCCAACCTCCTGCTCAAAGCGGGACCACCCAACATGCATGAATCTGTCAGAGGAGCTTGCCTGAATACTCCTGGATCACCATAGTGGTCTAATGGTTGGAGGAGGATGGGATGAACCAGTACATTACGGGCCTGATACAAAACCCATTGAAGTCAATGGAAGTCTTTCCACTGACTTTCAGTGGGCTTTGGATCAGGTTCTAGTGCAGGGGAGTAAGAGGTCCGGATTCTAGTCCCTGCACTCTATGACATCTATGACACTCTATGACACTGGACAAATTACTTTACCTCTCTGTGCCTCAGTTTCTCATGTGCCAATATTAGTATTACTATGAGTCATCCCAAAATACACATTAGACACTTGGAGGCCTCCTAAACTGTAGACAAAATTTGTGCAGCTATTTGTTTATGCTCACTTTTAAATTCACTTTTGCACAGGATTCTGTGTGTTCAAAGTGGGTAACTGCAGGCAAAGTATCATTTTAGATGCACAAATATGGGATTCGGCGCATGCAGATAGATGCCCATGAAGATTTGCAAGGCACAATTCAGAAGACTCATTTGGTATTTTGGTTCCAGTGGGGTTGCATGGGGGAAAGCAAGACCTGAATTTGGCCCCTCTGCTGTGGATGGGGTTTTTAATTAATAACTTGGATAGACTGGAGGATCTGTTTCATTATCCTCTCTTTAATAATTAGCTATCCAGAGATGCAAAACACACAAATAAATGCAAGGTAAAAGGATGCTTAAACGTTATGTGTCAAAAGATTCAAAGAGCAGGAGAGTTCATCTGTAATCTTTGTACGGAGACCCGGGGGATGGGCCACTTTGATCTTCTTTCTCTGTGTAATTATGGAATCTCCCAGTATTAAACAGAGACAGGTACGTGTTCAGACTAATGGAAGAGTCTCCTTATCAACACGTCAATCGCTGCAGTTTATTTCATGAGTTCATGTCTCAGGATAAATGGGATTGTTTAAAATTGGTTAATTTCTTAGCAACCCTGGCAAGGAGGATAAAAGAGCAAACAGGTCTAGAGAGAGCAGGAGTGAATAACTGAATGTTAAAAATAGACCTATAAATATTTAGATCCCCATTTCAAAGTGTAACAGTAACCGTGCTATAAAACTGCAGAGAGAAGAGACCAGCTTTCGTGCTGGATGCCATTGCTAACTAGCTGTGAAAACAGATGTGTCTTGCTATGAACATCTTTTCACTCACACCTCATCAGCACTACTGACTAGCTCCCCATATTACTCCTGCTGATAATGCTTCCCCTCCCCCTACTCTTGACCCATACTACCAGTCATGCTCTGCACACCCACGCTGCTCAGGTAACGCTCCCCACATGGACTCAGGTCCTGTGGTGAGGGGTATCACAGAAAGATAAGAAAGATTAAATATATAGCTAAGAGTGAGAAGATGCCACAGACTTTCTGTGTGACCTTGGGCAAGTCCCTTTAACCTCTCTGGGCCTCAGTTCCCCATTGTAAAATGAAGATAACAGCATTGCCTATCTCACAGAGGTGTTGTGAGGATAAACACATTAAAGACTGCGAGGCTCTGGTATGAGAGCCAGATACAATTGTTGTATCCATCTCTCTCTGTTATTTACTTCTCTATTGATCACATTCCCCACCTCACGGCAGCCATTTTAGTCCTTCTCAGGTTTCTATACTTTTGGTCATATTTTCACACGCTGATGTAAAGAAATCTTCCTTTCTCTATGTTATCCAGGGAGCATGAGGCTTGTAAGAGATAGGTACAGCTAGGTCCACATAGAGGCTATATTGATATAGTACCTCAGGACATGTTTGGCAACAAGGAGGAGATATAGCCTTGCAGCCATTATATGCTCACGTCCCAGAATTTGGTATTTTTGGTGTTATTAGCTGAAATAATAAAGGGCTGGGGAAAACATGTCCCCTTCCTCCCCATCTTCCCCCCACTCCACTGTTAACACCTATAGATATCCTGGATATCAGAGACTGGGTGCTAGAGATGACCTCATTTGAGCTTCATAGAATTAATTATTAGACTAAATTTAATTCCCTGTGGTAACAGTTTATTCGCTTCGCTAAGGAGGAAGAAAATTGACATCTTAGAAGTGTCTACATTTAGAGAGTGTTCTGCAGTCGTCATTGCAGTATTTTTGTATTATGTCGTGTTCTGTCATTGCATATGTGTTTGTATTTTTGAAAAACGAAATGAAATTAATTTTTTTTCAAAAGGGAAGAACGAGAAGAGAGTTTTAGGCAGAAAGCCAGGAAACGCACTGGGTACTGTTATTATAGTCCCAATCACGGGCCAGGTTCCATGGTGGCAGGGGCTGTATAAACAAACAATACAAATAAGGGTAAATAAAAAAGACAGTCCCTGCCCCATAGAGTTTATACTGAGGAAGTAACACACTTTGCTAAGTGGGCGAAGGTAGCAGAAAAACACTAATAAAATAACCCTCAACACAGTTTATTGTAGACTGAATGTGTAGATGACGCCTATGACACGCACATTACAGTGCAGGTAAATACTTATAAAATATTTCAATGAGCAAAATCTTGGCCCCATAGAAGTCAATGTCAAACTGCCATTGGCTTCACTGGAGTTAGGATTTCACCTGTGAACACAAATAAATTGTAATGCACCATAAATTAGAAATACGGTAGAATAGGTAGCATGGGAGAACAGTCCAAATGGCTGACAGAGAATCTAGGGTCTCCGTAGTCTGCCTGCTTCCTGCTTCGTTTTTCACTTTGGGGCCCATTCCTGCTTCCACTTAAGACAATGGGAGTTTTGCTTCTGCCTTCCATAGGGGTGGAATTATGTCTCTCTGCTCCCTTGCCCTTGTGCTATCTAGGCCAGATCCTGAGTGAGTGTCAACTGATATAACTTGGTTGGCTTCAGTGGAGCTCCTCTAATTACCCTCGCCCAGGATCTGGCCCTCTGTATTTGATTTTTACTCTGCCCAATTCTCAGTTCTGTTTTTTCCATCGCGTTTTTCCAGCGGATGCTTTTTTTCTTCTCCCATCTGCTCCTTTGTCCATAGCAAAACATGAACCCCTGAGATCAAGTTGAACTTTCCAACCCACCATGACCAAGGGAGTTTGAAATTTGGCCAAACGAGTTTGCCCATCCCCATGGATGATACATTTCAGGAAGTGCCAATTAAACAGAGTTTCATCCAACTTCCATTAATGTCAACTAGAATTTTTCCATCAACTCCAGTGAGAGTTGGATCAGACCCAAAGACGGCAGCAGTTCTAGCGTTGTCTGAAAGCACATGATCTTTGGCCTCATGAATCATCAGAAATAAGGTGAAGGGATACAGTGCAGCCGAACACCTCCTGCTTTACAGTAAACGGAATCAATGTCCACTCAGTCAGAGCATGTTATTGGCTGAGAACCTCATATCTGTTTTGTTTATTGGAAGCTTCGTTAGTATAACTTTTTCACAAAATCATCTCTTCTTCTGTTTAAAAAATGCTACTGATTAATCAGGAACTTTGTAGTCAAATAATGCAGCGTGGGTTAATTGGTGGGTATCCACGTTCCACTTGGTATTGCAAGAAGACGAAAAGGTATGTTCAGGGCCTCTTACTCAAAATAATTTTTGCACACATATTGATTTGTATTTATCTGTAGATTAGAACTGCATAAACGTGACAAAAACTTCTGCACGGACATTTTCCCTTTTCACTTTGGGCCGTTTCATGACCCAGGAATTTTGCTAGTCACAGAATCTCAAATGTTGCTCTGAACATTCAGTGGAAAAAACTCTGCTACAGGTGTAATAGCCCGTCTGCACCCATAGATTATACCTCTTGCCCTGCTGACTTATTTCAACCAATGGGGTTGCAGCATGCAAATGAGAGGAATGGGGTGTTGAAAGGGAAGCAAGAAGAAGGTGGTCGATGTCATAATACAAGCATTCAGGAGTGAGTGGAGCTGTGCTGTTTAGACGCAGCAGTGGGAGAAAAAGATGTAACTGTGGATGTGACTTTCCCACCATTCCACAATGGGCCGTGGGTGGAGAAAAAGGATTAGGGAGACAAGGAGGAAAGGCCAGGAGAGCCACCAAGACATAGAATGCTCACAGGGCAGAGAATCCGAAAGATATGGAATCCGTGTAACTTTCACAGGTATCAAATAGATCAGGAAATCCTACACTGGTGAGCAGCGTCTTCCAGCAACATTACAACTGGATTTTAACTGCTAGCAAATGCCACAACTCCCCTGCCTCCTTCCTTCCCCTTCCCCTCCCACGCACACATACCAAATGGTTAGTGGATGATGTAATGGCTCATTTTAACAGCCTGGTATGTGAGGCAAAGGTGCTTCGGTGTATTATACAAACAGAGTCACAGTCCCACATGGAACAGAGCTGAAGGGCCAGAAGTACCAAGTCAGCATCACTAAACCCTGTTATGAATCTAGATGGGAGTGTGTGGTGTAGTGGATAGAATAGGAGCGTATAAATCAGGCCCTTTCGGGTTCTGTGCCTGGCTCTGTAACCTGGGATAAAACATCTCTCCGAACCTGTTTCCTTATCTGTGAAATGGGAATAATACTTCCCTACCTCACCCAGGGGGGTTGTGAGGGTTAATTAACTTAAACAGAACAGTAGCATGTAATTATAATAAACAAATTTTGCCATTAACAGCTTGACGGGGGGCTAGAAGAAGTTCTGTTGTGAAATACAAGGGGTCGGGGGTGGGGGCGGACTGGAGAACTTTTGGCAGAAGGAGGCAACCCAGCAAGAAAAAAAATCATAAAAATACCAAATCAGAGAGGAGAGCCTGGAGTATTTTGGAGAAGAATTTAGGGGGAGCAGGTCCTCATGGGGGCTTATAAGGATATAAGAACGGCCATACTGGGTCAGAACAATGGTCTGCCTAGCCCAGCATCCAGTGCCAGGTGCTTCAGAGGCAATGAAGAAGGAATGATCCATCCCCGGCATCCACTCCCAGCTTCTGGCAATCAGAGGCCAGGGACACCCTGACCATCTTGGCTAATATCCATTGATGGACCTCTCCTGTATGAACTTATCTCATTCTTTTTTGAATCCCATTATATTTTCGGCCTTCACAATGTCCCCTGGCAATGAGTTCCACAGGTTGACTGCATTGTGGTGTTTCTCTCTCTCTTCTGCCCAGTACACTCTATTCTATCCATGGCGAAAGCATATTCATTAGAGATCCTTCTGTAAACTGACACTGTAAAACACAGAGTTAAAAATGTGGATAAATGTCAAAGGGTGAAATCCTGGCCCCATTGAAGTCAATAGCAAAACTCCCATTGGTTTCACCCAAACATATTAGCATCGTCAGGGTATCAGATATCACAGGTTCTATTATAACGTGATATTGTGTGAGTGCAGTGGAGTCATAGTAATTATCATCTGCCTTGTAAACACACTTAGTCCTTTTCCCCAGCACAATTTATCGCTGTATTAAGCTGTGAAACTCTTTAGGAAACAACATACTGATTGGTTCCCCACCTCCAATACATTATACCCCTGGCAGTTAACCCAATTCTAAGTTTCTAGGCCATGTCTGACTGATGTCGATAGTTGAGGGAATTATTCATATATAGATTATGTAACGCTGCATGCTGCAGAAAGGCTTTCAAGTGGCAGCTTTCAAATAAATGATCTGAGAGAATATCTTTGGATTTTTACTTTTTCATTCTTTATTCAAGCTTTTTGGATCTGATTTTCAAAGGCAATGAGCACACATGACTTCAACCGAAGCCAACAGAGTGGCAAATTCTCAGCCCTTCTGAAACGGAAGCCTTTTATATGTTATGGCCTATGTTTTTATTGCACTGGAGGCAAGAAGAGAGCTGGGTGGGTGAGCTGACACCCAGATCCTAGTTTAAGGATGGAGCAGCGGTCTCAACTTTTTAAAACTCGGTGAAAAGGAGTTTGGGTCTGATGGGAGGGGCAGGAACAATTTGTATAGTGTGGGTCCTGAGAGCCATTGAGCCAAACTCTCAATCCTGTATATGATGGAAACCACTTCAAGCCAGGGGTGTGGCAGCTCCCAGCATCTCCAGCTCCAGCACCTGAGGGAGTAGCCAGCTGCAGTGAAGGCAGTAAGCCCCTGATGCTCTTTAGACAGGGAAAATAAACACAGGCTGGGTGTCCAGTCCAGGTTTTGGATCTAGATAGATGAAAGCCACTGGATAGGAGTGAGGACACACAAGTTCTGGGGAATTTCCACTCTGAATCCAGAGCCTAACTTCATAACTGGCCCCACACTCTTCGGAAACCTTATCTCTCAACACCCCGTCACTTTGGATAAGTCCAAGTCCCAAGCTGAACTTTGCAGTTCAGGCAACTGTCTATTTTGATACTGACCTGGTTGTTCATATGAAGTTCAGTCTCCATGGCCCATTCAACTCCTTGGTCTTTTCGGCTGAGACAGCAGATAAGAGGGACAAACGCAGTGGTGGCTTTTTGTGATGTGGACACCTGGGCACAGGGAATGGTACTGGACAGAGACCACCAACTCTTTTCACATAAAAGAGATCACCACTGGGGAAAGGCCTTTGGACAAGATTCACAGGCCTGGTCAAGATTCAGCCTCCCCAGAGATGAAAGGATCCAGATCCCAAGCCAATGAATTCCTTTGCGCCAATTAATTGCTTCTCCTGATAACCTGTTTTGGAGAGTGTGTTTGTACAAGGGGAAGGTTAATCAGCTAGAAATTGTCCACCGAAAAGTTGTTAGTTTATATTCAAGTTGGTTGATTGCTTTTTGTTGTTGAAAGTGACAATATGGTATGTGGCATTCGAGTGTTCTGTTTTGTTAGGGCTACACACAAATGCTGCATCATTAACTGGTATTGTTACAGTCGTACAAACCTCCCCCCAAGACATGGACACAGGTATATCAGTCTAAATGTGCTTCCACTGCAATCGTTTATTCCCATATTGGAAGGGAAATGAGATATACTGGTATAAGTCACCTTTATGCAAGTATAACTGATTTCACCCTAGGGGTTGTACTAGTATAACTATATTGGTTAAAAATCACATCCCTTTGGTGACATATTTATACTGGTACATGATCTGCATGCAGATCCAATTCTATTCGAGATCTGGAAATATGAAGACGAACCTTTCAGAGTTACTATCCACCTAACAACCCCTTCCCATCTTCTTCAGCCTAAATCAGAGTCACAGATGACATCACACTAACATTATGATCACTAAACCCAACTTTTAGATGTTATGGCTTCAGAGCAAGATGCAGATGCACCATCGATTGCCTCAACAAAAAATGTCTGCAAGAAAAGGTTGCTTTGCTTCCCACCCTTCTTAACAATCAAAAGGCCCCCATACTTTTCAGGTAGGAGAGATGGAATACCTATTGTTTTAGAGTATAATGCTACAAGTGCTGTGCAGATGAAACACCAAGGGCTTGATTCACCATTGTGTTTCTTCTGTAATACAGCTGAATAATTTCGCTGAAGTCAAAGAGGTTTCAGCAGCACGAAACTGGAGTAAAACGGTAGTAAATCAAGCCCTGTTTGCGCAATAAATGGTGGGACCTTAATGTTTGAGGTTTAGAAAAGATTTCCTTTTTTCTCTTTTGTTAGCCAATGCTTGTTAAAGAAACTTGCATGCTCTCTGACCAGGAAGCTCCTCAGAACTACCTAATGAAAACCTTCCTGGTCAGATAATGTTCTCCTAGAGATCCGTGATTAGATTACTTGGCACATAGTGTTTGGAGATTTCACCACATCAGTGACAATTGCTCCTTAACAGGAGACAGGATTTCCATTACTGACAGCAGAGAGAGAGAGAGAGAGAATGAATGTGTGTGTATGACCTGATTTTGAAAAACCAGTGTCAATGTGTCACTTCCCCTTTGTTTTCACCAGCAAAATTAAAGGCACAATCAATGACAGTTAGACATATAAATACTTGATTTCCATTAACTGTGTACACAAATATTTGTCTGTGTTGGAGGGGAGGAGAGAACCAGATTTTAAAGCTTTGGACCATATCATGAAAATTCTTAGTACACCAATATTGAATGCCACCCATTCCCCTGGGAGTTTTATATTAGAAATACACAGTATACACCCAAATATAACTGATCTCACAGAAAACACAATATAGTCAGGGCAGAGCGTATTTGAAGAAGTGGGTCCTGTGAGTCCTTGGTGGTTTCCCCAGGATTCACCCCTGTTTTACAACTTTAACCCTCCTCATCTCCACCATTTACCTAGCCAAGAATCCAAAGATCCCTTTGGAAGCATAGAAACGATGCATGCAACTCATTCCATTTCTCTTCTGAGCAACACGTGTTATTTCTTTCATCCGCTAAAGCTGCGTACTGCTTCTGCAGTACCCTCAGTCTGTGCTCCTGCAAATTCCACCATCCCTGTCTGCCAGGAGGTGAACTGACTTAAGGTCTCACACCACCCTTCTCGTAGGCCACTTGGTCTATGTATGCCAAACCCCAAACCCTTGTCACGATGCACATTGCACTTCATGGGCTCCTCACAAGCAGCCCTTACACTCAGCCAAAGCACCCAGTGAAATTTTCCCCTGAGTGAGGACTTCAGGACCTGGTTCTTAGACTTCTAACAACTGCAAGAAACCTGCACCTCCTGTGTCACTTGGCTGACAGAGAATCACTTCTGTTGGTGCTGGGATCTTCCATACACAAAGCTACAATTCTGATTAGTTCAAAGACACAGAGGAGAACCTGCTGGGACTGCAGCGGGCTGCACCCAAGCCAGGTTTTACTGTAGGGTGGCAGGGCATGAGATTCAAAATCCTTGCTGGGAAGATGGGCTTTTTGAATGGTCTCCAGCTCTTAATCTCAATTGCCTGACTGTGTCCCCAGCACACACAGGAAGAGCTCCCACCCATTTAGCCAGAAAATCTGCCTGTGAGAAAAAAGGAGTAGCGGCTTAGGATGTATTCTACACACCCACACGTAGCCCTCTGCACAAACCACCCCTGAGAGGAACATGAATAATTGGTGCAGCAGGACGGGTATGCATACGTGATGGCCGCCTTCCGGGCCAGTACACCAGGGATTTCCAGAGCTAAATGCAGGAGCTGCTACAGCTTGAGCTAAAGGGTCAAGGCGCTGTAGCTGGGGGCTGTAACGACTCATCTCCTCCGTGGATCAGCACAGAGGGGGACCAATCACACACCAGTGAGTGACACTTGGAAGCCACTGATGGGGCAATAGGGTCTCTATATAAACATCATTCCTGCTCCTCAAATGCCCCACACAACTCTTGGCATAGGGGGCCCGAGGCAAGCATTGGCCTTTTCATGGATTATTTTTTTAGGGGGGGAGTCAGGTGGACAACTCAGCACCTTCTCTCTGCACTGCACACAGGTTTTTTTTTTTTTGGTGAGTGTGTATGTTCTGCACCGTGGCAGAATTAAGCCCTACATGTGCTGTAAAGTATACACAGAAAAAAGGATAGCAATAGTAGAGATGGCTTTTATCTGGAAGAATGAATTGAGTGGGAGAGCTGTGGGCACAGTCTCACACCTCTATAATAATGCCTTTCCCATAAGCTGTATCCTTCAGCCAGCAAATGGCAAATATTTGAAAACAAATATGTTTAATGTGTCAGGAGACTGTACAGCGGCCACAAAACAAACAGTATGAACCCAGGACTGGGCCAGGCACTTAGGTCTTCCGCCTTCGGAGGCAAGAGTTTGACTTCTAATAAAAACATCAGCCAAAAATTCACTTTGTGATCGCCCTGGTCCCTTGAGGCCACCAGCGTCTGGAGGTTTTGCAGGGCTGACCAAGTGCCATGCCCACCTATGACCCAGCCTAACTGAGAATGAGAGAGTCATAATGCTAATTCCAAACTCTTTACCCGGGATTTATTCAGTCTTTGCTTTGGCAAAACTCCCAGTGGGCTTAATTCTGAAAATCTTCATTCACAGCAGTCATTCCTTGCTCGGGTAAATTCCATTACATCAAGTAAGGAGACGGATTAAGGACTAAATTACAACCTGCATCTCTGGGCCACACCTGTCCCAGGGTTGGTCCTCACCTGTCCCAGGGTTGGTCCTCTTTCCTGTCCATCCCATTGTATTGTCTCTGGCTACTGACCATTTGCTTGCCTGCCCTTTCTGTCTCTGTCCCCCTCCTCTTTCTGCGCCTAGCCACTCATGGCAACAGAAGGAGCAAGTGGGTGCTGTTAATGGCATTCCTGGACAACACACCCACCCTGCTGCTGTGCAAGGGGTCACAGATGTGAACTTTTTGACTGCAAAGTGTTATCCTGTATCGAAGAACTAGAGATGGGCCAAACCCAGGATCTGAACGCTCCTGGACTTTGGGGAAATTCTGCTCTGGGTCCTGATCTGAATGATGGAGCTAATCTCCAAGGAAGGTATCAGGTGTGGCTTACTTCCATAATGCTGGGTCACCAGTGGTAAGTGACATTTAGCATTAACAGGTTCATCTCTGTCTTCTTTTTTGTTCACAGATTCCACATATTTAGGAAGCAGCAAGTTCAGGTGTATTTTCGGAAAGGAATTGCTGAAAATCATGGGCATTAAGAACAAACGCAGTAGGCAACCTTCCCCTTTCCCTCCTTCTGTTCTTTCTTTGTACTTATTAGATGGCATAATAAATAAATAATAACAACAAATTGTGATTGTTAGATGCACGTATAAGATACCCATCACCATAGTATCTGGGTGCAATTTATAAGGTTCAAAGCTCAGTGTCTTAACATTTCCAAATTAAGGAGATAATAAACACAGGAACTTATTTTTCCAAATCCTTGGCTAGAAAACTCTGCTCTTCAAGAATTTTGTAACAAGATCCAGTCATAAGAGTAAAAAATAACAATAATAGATAGTTTCTATCCAAGTAATTTTTAAAAGTACTTTCGAGGGTCTATAGATTGTGGATCCAATTTTCAAACGTGGGCATCCCATACTGAGACACAAATTATCACTGGGTAATTTACCCTATTACCGTACAAATTACTATATAAAATGGGCATTTACTTGCCTAATTGCTGATGTGAGCATCCAAATGAAGGCAACTGCATTTGAAAACTGGGCTCTGTCCTTTTTCAGCTACCTCCGATTCCAGGGAAAGATGGAGGTTTTAATGTCAAAATTTGTGATTTTATTTAGGTTCTCATCTTTAGACAATTTAGACTATTCATTCGTATTATGGATGAAGACCTTCCAAGCGGCCCAGTACTTTTATTTATGGTTTGATTCAGATTGTGATTGTTTTAATTTGATAATCTCTTAGAATCAGCCCTTCAACTGGCATAAATCAGTGAAATTCCAGTGGCGTTACATGGATTTACTCCAGTGGAAGAGCTCTCCATCCATCTTTTTTCTGATTTACTGGAAAACACAGAGGATATTATCCCACAGCTGCATTGTGGCTGTGCTCTGGTCCCACTGAAGTCAATATCAAAATTCCCATTGACAGGATCAGGCACTATATGAATAATGCCAAGAGACTCCAGGTTCTCAGAGCATCAGACATCTTTGCATTTATTAGGTTGCCTGGCAGCAGGGGTTCTGGAACAATGAGTGATCGGGTTTGGAAACTGTCATTGCATCAAGGTTCTATATCTGGTCTGTACAAAGAAGTAACTGGCAAACAGCCTTAGGTATGGTAGCTGAAATGCCAGGGCATTATTTCCCAGCGTTTTCTAATTATTCAACACAATGATCCACCCTCGGTTATTATCTATTGGTACTATAATAGCACCTAGAGGCCTCCGTTGAGCTCAAAACCCCATTCCACTAAGTGCAGTACAAACACATAAGAGACAGTCCCTGTTACAAAGACCTTACAGTCTAGAACAACAATACACACAGTAGAGGGGATCAATATCATTATTCCCATTGTTGAGATGGAGAACTTATGCACAGAGAGAATAAGTGACTCACCCAGGGTCACACAGAAAATCTGTGGCAGAGGCAGGAATGGAACCTAGCTCTCCTGAGTCCTAGTCTAGTGCCTCACCCACAAGACTGTCCTTCCCAAAAGGGCCCAAAGTTAGAATTATGCCTGCTGATTGCTGGCACTAGATACCAGCCTCATTCTCTTCAGGAAATCACACTGCAGCTCTTGAAGACGGGGCCAATCTCATTAGCTTTGTTCTGAAAATCATTATTATCCCCTGCCAGTTCATCAGCATCTGAGCCTTAGCATCTGAGAATAAGTAACAGAACCATGGCAAGCCCTGACCTGATTAGTTACCAGTCTGAAGCTGGCTGAACGTTTCTCATTCCCACCCACACAACTCCTACAGTCATGTCACCGCAATTAATTCGTGCCGTTCCATTTCCTGGCCGCCTATCACTGAGAACGGGACCTGAGAGCTGTCACTTTCTGCATGCGCAGCGAAATTCTATAGGCTTCAAATAGACTCATGATCATCTGCTTCAAAGTGTGGTTAGCCTAGTTAGAGTCAATGTCGTAATGTAGTGGCTTATTCTTCACTCCCGACCTGTGCAAAACTCCCGCCAACTCTGTGGTCCTGCATTTCTGATATGAATAATTGAGTTATAGGCATTTTTATGGTCCCATCGCTAGAATACCTGGGAACCTTACAAGCATTAACAAATCTATTCTTGCAACACCTGCTAAAATAGGGAGGTGCCATTCTCCATTTTATAGCTAGGGAAACTGAGGCATAGAGGGATGAAGTGACTTGCCCAAGATCATATAGGGACTCTGAGGCAAATCTAGGAATTGAACTCAGATCTCCTGAGTCCCAGCTGAGTGTTTTAACCATAAAACCTTGCATCTGCTCTAATCCCTGTGAATACTGAGTAAGACTGTTACCAGAGGCCAATGCAGATTTACAAGAAGTTTTTCCTGTAAATCTCTGCCCTGTTCCCGTTTTTTTTTAATTTTGTTCACACACCCAAATATCTGCCATCGGTTTAATATCCCATCCCTCTTCTAGCTAGGGACCATGCCCTGCACTGGCCATTGAATAGACTAGACGATCGAACAGCATATGTGCTTTTCCATTGCTAGCTTCTGCTGAGATAGTGCTTTCGCTAGAGAAGACCTCGCTAACCTGGCTCAAGTCTCCCTCTTTCTAATTCTTGCAGCGGCTTCCAGTGCATCTGAAGTGGAGCTGGTGGATGAAGCCAAGTCCAAAGGGAATAAAACAAATCACAAAGCAGTCCCTGAAGTAGATCAGCCGGAAGACAAGAAGCTGGAGGAGCCTCAGTCGTCAGGGCCGTTCTTTTACATTGGCGGTGCTAATGGGGCTGGACTGTAAGTCATTCTTCTCCCCAGAGACTCCTGTGTAGTTAGATTAATAGATTTTAAGGCCAATAGGGACTGTTATGATCATGTAGTTTGATCTTCTGCAAAGCATAGGCCTTAGCCCCTCCCCTCGCTAATCTCTGCAGTATCAAGCCCATAACTTCCGTTTAGCAATAGCACGTCTTGTCGAAAGACGTCCAGTCTTGATTTCAATACTGCAAGTGATGGACAATCCACCCTGGCACTCGGTAGTTTGTTCCAATGGTTAATTATCCTCACTGTTTATAAACTGAGCCTCTCTCTAGTCTGACTTTGTCTTGCTTCAACTTCCAGCCACTGGATGTTGTTCTACCTGTTCCTGCCTGCTTTAAGAGCTGACTACTATCAGAAATCTATTCCCCTGCAGGTGTTTGATCACAGCCTACAAATCACCTCTTAATCTTCTCTTTGATAAGCTAAATAGATTGAGCGGCTTAAGCCTCTCACTAGAAGACATTTCCACACCCCCCACCTCAAGTCATTCTTGTAACTTTCCAATTTGCCAACATCCTTTTTGAGTTGCAGTCACCGGAACCTGACACAGAATAGGAGCAAACTCCGGGGCCCTGTCCCGCTCCTTGCTACAGTTCCATGGGCTTTCCTCATTAACTCTTCAGGTGCCACCACACTGGGTTTACAAACACATTCAGTTTTTCCAGTGGCTTCTTAGCTGTTCTCTCTTCCCCCTCATTTCTGAAGTCTTAGGCCGAGAGATTTCTTGCCAAGCCACCCACTACACAGGGCTCTCACAGGTACCATTTCCCTCCTAATTGAAATAGCCCCATTTGATCAGCTCAGCCTTCATTAACGAGGTCTGTACCACCACCATCATCACCACCTCTCAAAAACCCCAGTACAGTCCCACAAGGGTACACTCTAATGAACTAGAGAGGGGAGAAACCCCCTCTCCTCCACCTCAGGGCTTGTAGGTGTTGTTGAGTCAGCCCTCTAGGGACAATCTCAGGGAATTGAAGGACTCTGAGCTAATTAACTCTTCATTAAAAGCAGGGGCTGCTTTGCTATTTTGTTCTCCACACAGGGTGAGCGTCTACTGCAGGAGCAAAGGCTGGCAGCGTATCCATGACAACAAAAGGGAGGATTACAAACTGAAATGGTGCGAGACCAAGAGCCGAGAGACCTATTACAACTTCAAAGAAGGTAAGAGGTCAAAGTGGTGGCGGGGAGAGCGAGGGAATACTGGACTCAGAGCTACGAGGAGGAGGAGGAAGGTTTGGGTTCCCCGGCAGGGCACCGCTACAGGAGCGACGGACACATAGAGCTGAACGCGGAGTTGTTTTGCAGCAGCTGGGTAAAGAGAACATTAGAGCTGCCTTTCAACCAAGTGGGTGAAGCCTTGGTGGAGAAGATGCCGCTGTGATTGCTCAGACGCCATGGTGTAGCACCAGGGACACTGAGGCACAGAGGAGCTAAGCTGGAACCTTCTAAAATGGTGTGTGCTTTGTCCTCTATGAAGTAAATTGCTAAATTTGCTTTTCATTTCACTGCTCCCTCTCCGATCTACTCTTCTCTCTCACCCCCTGCATACGCTTCTCTTATGCCTGATCTCTGCTGCCCAGCTACCGGGTCCTCTTCCCACCACTCATGGCTGGTAGATCCAGGCCTACTGGTAGCTCTAGTCCCCGAGAACCTCTGTTCCTCTCATTTAGCAGTGGCCCCTCCTCATTCCCAGCAGCACTGATGAGTTTGAACACATGTGCTAGCAGCTGGGAAATGAAATCAGACAGTTCTCCACAGCCCATCAAGTGCTCTGCAAATCACAGATTGATACCACTGGCCTAGGAGACTTGCCTAAGCTAGCACAGGGGGCAACTCAGATCTGCTGCCTCCCAGTCTCTTGCTCTTACTAAGAGACAATCCTACACCTGAACTCTTTTCAAAGCCACACTGTGCTGTAGGGGGCAGGGGGGCTGGGAGTGGAGCTCCACATTGAGACCAGAGGACAAGTTGTTTTCTAGTATAACTTGGTTTACCTCCCCTGAGGTCAAGGGAGCTGCTCTACTTCATGCCAGCTGAGAAACTGACCCTCAGGAGGGATGGATGCTTTAGAAGGGGGAGCATTGCATACACGCTCGCTATCCTTAAATGGGACTTGAATAATCAGAAAGAAAAGAAGCCCCTTTACAAGGGTTTAGATCCCAAGGAGCCCTGAAAACTCTAAACCTCCATGTAAAAGGTCAGGCTGAGCATTCTGTGGATCTCCCTGGCCTAGAGATAAATCTAATCAGCATAACCAGGCTTCTTGGGGCCCAGCCAAACTCCCCACAGGAAGAGCCTGAAACTAAGAATTCACAAAGGCCTCCTTTAACCTGGTGCCTTATCAGATTTCACCCCAAAGAGAGGGGCTTTGTACAGCCAAAATGTAAACTAGTGGCTGGAGGGCTTTTCCCATACCCTCCCTCCTAGGAGCCCTGGGGCCTAAGCACACCCAACCCCTCCCTCTTAAAGTCTGGGTGCTGGGGAATTAATACACTACAGCTGGCCCAGCAATCCCTCTATTTAGGATATGCAGCTGTGCTTATTCCTTCAGGCAGCGCCACAGTGGGTTAACCCTTTCCCTGCCAATCCATGGGCAGGGTCTGGACATGCCACTGCAGTTACAGCGGGGACGTGTGCCAGCTATTTGGCCGGATTATGCCATTAAAGCACAGCCCTGCGGCAGGGGATGTGGGAGGGGGCCACACTGCAGGGGGGAGCCTTTGCAGGCTAGAATTCCTGGCCCCTGGACAGCAGTTCCACCAGGCTTTGGCAGGGGCAGAGTGCATGTTCTGGGATGCCACATCTCTGCTGGTGCATGGATAAGAGGGCAGGAGACATTGTGCCACCTTCACCCTGGCCCTCCCCACGTGCACCACAGCCCAGCACGCTACCTGCATTATCTAGTCACCCTCTGGCTGTCCCCTCAAGGGGGGTACCAGGGAGGAAGGGAGGGGACAGGAAAGCTCCCACATTGGGCACCTACGCAGGACCAGAGACAACCTGGCCCTGTGTATATAACAGTGTCACCATTGCTCTGTAAGTGGCAAGCCGGGCAGCTGCTACCGTGGCAGAGCAAACTCACTCAGGAACAAGAGGTGTTTTGAGGGAGAAGGAGAGTGTGGTCCCTCCACTCTGGTTTCAGGGCAGATCTCAGCTCCTCGGCAAGCCTTTTAGCAGATGGGGAATTTTACTCTGCAGGCAGGATTTACCTCCACATCCCAGACCAGGCTGTGTGGCCCATGAAGGATATGTTTTGTTTTCTAATGCAGGCGAACAGCTTCTCTACCAGATCCCCAACAATAAGGTCTTCACTACTAAGATTGGCCTTTTGAGCAACCTGAGGGAGTATGAGCGGGTGATGAACAAGATCAGCAAGAACTTGAATGCCAAGTAAGGACTGCACATCCCTTTGGGCATTACACAGCCAGAATATAGAAACCTGTGCCACGTGGGGAGGTACCATATAAAGGAGAAGTTGGACAGATGGTCAGCTCGTTGATGGGATGAGAAATCATCTGGTAGAGATGGGCTTGTGAGTCCCATCCTGGAAATCCTTGGTTTCTCCACCCTGTGACTAAAACTGATTTCTGATTAAGCTCTGATGAAACTCCACCCTCTACTTTGATCTTAGAACTTTTCAGAATCATTAAGCTAGCCAACCAATCCTGTTTGTATAGCTCCACTGATGATGGACAAAACAAAGATGGTTTTAAAAAGCCATCGTGTGCCACTATATTCAACTTTGACTTCACTAGCTGTCACACTAACTCATGCAAAGTCTCATATCAAGTAACCCAGCATGGTACAGCACAATCAGCTCTCGGGACACCATGCTTTCTCTTCTTTTCTAAAGTCTTGTATGCTCTTCTTTCTTCTCCTCCCTCCACTCATCTTTTGGCCTTATGTTTTGATCGAAAGCCCACTGGGAGTTAATGGAAGTCTTTCCACTGATTTCAGTGGATTCTGGACCATGCCCTGGGTGGCTGATCAGAGTGAAGTAGCTTTTCTCCTGTACTCAGCTGTAGTTAAGTTCAATGGTCCATGTTTTCTGCTTCAACCTTCTAAAGATCTTAGTCTTCACTTCAAATGATCTAAGCTTACATGGATACTGAGTGCTACATTTTTAGTAGGCTTTAACTTGGTGCATCGTTTTGGGGGGTTCAGTGTTGCTCCTCCAACTAACTGTGTCTGCATTTTTGTCTCTTCACTGGCATTAATATTGGGCTGCAGTCACCCACCTATTCTGGGGGTTTAATCTCTTTTGTTATTTTGAGTATGAAAGGTTGTTGTTGTTGTTGTTGTTTTTTGAGCCTTGAAGGAGTAAATTATAAAAATGAATCCATCTTTTATCTATACCTGGGACTGTAGAACTGCCTGATCCCCAAAGGTACCAGTTGTAATGAATCCCCCCATGAAAGATGAGGTGGGAACTTCCGAAGCTCTAGAGCATTTTGTAAATATCAGATACAGCACATTACCACCCCTGCTGCAGTGTTATCTGTACCGCAAATAACCTCTGCCATGCTTACCTGAGGCCCTGTCTGTTAGTTTGCAGCAAACCTAGTGTGCAGAGGACATCATCAAGGCCAAAGGAAATTCAGTAGAGCTTAAGGAAACATTTGGCCATATCTTAGCATATATTCTCCAGCATTCCCTCCTCGGACTTCTTCCATTATTCAGATTTGGAGGAGAAGCTCTAGTTTTGCCCAAATCCTTGTCTACCTCTGATAAATAGTCAATATTGATTTACAAGCTGCTGCATGTCCCACAGTCTTGAAGCGCTTGATGCAATATTATTAGGGATGGGCTCAAGACCCAAAAGTCAGATCCAGATTTGAACTTTCCCAAAAGTTGGAGTCTGGGGTTGAGAGTTAGGCTCGCCTCTAGAGGTGATCAAGAAAAACATTGTTATTGTGAGTAAAAAGCCTTCCCCAATGGAAATAAAAGAGTGCAGGGGAAGAGACAAGGGGAAAAAATCCATAACCCAAGTCTACAGTAAGATGTGCCCCCTACCTCTTGTCTGATGGGAACTCAAAAAGGGCTGTATGGCTCAGGAAAGGTTTTTTGGCTTATGGTCGGTTCTCCCATAGGATACTGAAGATGGAAGACTTCTTCCCAGAATCCTTTCGGCTGGACATAAAAGATGAGAGAGAAGCTTTCTTTGAACTTTACAAAGGTGACTAGTCTTTGCACATTAGTGGCCAATGATGAGGTCAAGTGTTCTGGGAGAAACATTGTTTTTTAGATGGCGTAGTGATCCCAAAGTAATTATGAAAATCAAACAATAAATGAGGGGCTTCCCTGCCCCGCTTTGCTCCCCAGTACCTGCCCACTCCTTCAATTACCCCAGAAATCCCTGGAGTGTTAGCAAGGTGCCTATGGCGTCTCTGACCTGCCCAAGAATCAGTCACGCTACAGCTCCCAGCAGTCATTTCAGCCGCTCTTCTGGAATATCACTAGGGCTAGAGAGTGAACAGTAAATGTCCTGAATCCCAATGAATATCAGCAACATGTGGGATAGTCATCTAGACCCGAATACTGCTGACAAGTGGGCTACTCAGAGAACGTGACTCACCCGACCCCAGTTTCTCTGACACGTAGCCCAAATATGCCTCTTCAACATTCCGATTGTTTTGATTGGCCCAGAAGTTGCCCACCCCACTGTCTCTAGCGATCTGTCAGCTGCCTTGTAGGTATCTCCTTGCACAACATCCCCTCCTCCAAGCTGTCCAAACCCTGGAGACAGACTCTTGCCTTGGGCAGTGTCAGACAGAGGCTCCCACCAACTTTCTCCCTTCAGCTGTTCCCTTGGCCATCATCACTAGACATCATCACCAGTGCTTTTGTTTGCCCGCTCGCTTCTCCAACACACCAGCAAAAGCATCCCGGAGGCCCGCTGCAAATGCACTTGAAGGCCCCGTCATTCAGGAGGTGGAATCAGAGTCCAGTCTCCAAAGCTAGTGCTATCATGGTAGAGCTGAGACCAACTGGCAAAACCCAGCTCCAGATCTTAAATGACACCAAAGCTTGAGAGTGTGCAGATCTTAGGTTAGCCCCAGGCCCTTCTTTATTTGTGAGATACGATATTTAAATATATATTCAAATGAGCATGTTTCAGCGCCCATTCATTGAGCATGTTGGTGTCTCGGGATAACATGCTAGAGGGAATGTACAGTATCCATAACTACGCTGTAATCTAATAGACTCTTTCTTGTCTGCAGACACACAGATTTGGATCTGCAAACCCACCTGCTCCAACCAAGGGCGAGGAATTTTCCTGCTTAAAAATCAAGCAGGTGTCAACTCGCTTCAGGCCAAGCTCCAGAGCATTGAGGAAGATCCTCTGTACAAGAAGGTGCCGTACAAAGCTCCCCAGGCAAGAATAGTGCAAAGGTAGAGAATGCAGCAGGCGGGCACTCCATTGCATCCATTTGCAGTCCAGCTATTGCTGGTGACAAAGGGGAAGAAGGGTGTTCCCATGATGTTGGTGCAGAACTGGAAGAGCTGGGTTCCCCTCCTGAATCTGCCCCAGACCTGCTCTGTCAGCTTGGGTATATTGCTTTGCTTCACGTCACTTCTCTTGGCCAAATCCAGAGCCCCTTGCTCATTTCCCACTCAGACCTTTGTAAGGGAAACTCCCTCTGACTTCAGCTTGGAAACGGAAAAAGAACTGGGCCTGGCGCTCTCCGCCCCTGTGTCATCCAGTCCCCTGAAGGTTAATGTTTCCGAAAGCATCTGCCTGAGCACTGACATGTTTGGGATCACCTCTATGGGCCTGATCCAGTGCTCCAAGAATTCAGTGGAAAGGTGCCAGCTGACCTCCATGGGCACTCAGTCAGGCCTTATTGACCTTAATGACTTGAATTCCTTCATAGCTGTTTGATGGCTCACACCATCTCTTCTCAGTGGCCTAGGACTCACTATGCTTTGTGGGTAGAGGGCTATTTCTCAGCTGAGCCTGTTTCAACACCTTCATGTCTGACATTTGGAGATAGATCATTGCCATCAAACAGGAGATTTGAGATGATCTCTATCTAACAATGTAAGAATGACTTCCAAAGGCCAAATGCTATAGCTTCATACATGACAAAAGCCTTGTATAGAGCCATTTGAATTAGGTATTATCCCAGCTTGTTACACCATGCCAAGATTTCACACGCCATACAGCTGCAGCATCTGTGCCACCTATTCTGTGCCTCCTATATATCTGTTATAGTCTGCCTGGTAGCTGTGAGCTTCTTGACCTCAAACAGGAACTGCTCTTGTAGATACTCATGGCCGGTAGTCAAAAGAGACACATGCTTTCTTTGTAAGAACTTCACAGCTAACTCTATTTTTTAAGCCGAAGCCCAGAGAGTCTCTGGCTACCAAATGTTATTGCTGTCTCCTTCTGATGTCTCTGCAAGTGTCAAACTCCGGGGACTGCAATAACACCATACAGCTTTCTTTTGTCTAGTCTCTCTCTTATCAGCTGCATCCCAGAATGCTTTGCAGAGTTGACTAACACAGCCGTGGCAGAAAGAGAGTGAAGTTAGACTAGCAGAAGCAAGGGAGAAAGTTTTCAGCTGAGATTTGGAAAGCAACGGCAAGCTGACGAGGTGGACGGGTGCAAGAAGGAACACAAACAGGAGCAGTGGAGGAGCAAGCTCTCCCCCAGTCTTTGTGTAGGGACATAAGGAATAAGAACCCAAATAAAGAGATCCCAGTCCACTAACTGCCCACAGACAAACAGCAGCCACCAAGGTGTGAGTTAGATTTCAAACTATCAGTACAGTGAACCCCATACAAGAGGCCCTTCCTTGGTAATCTCCCATTCTAAGGCACTGCCCCAAACTGTCCCCCAAAATAAAGGGGTGTGTGTTTCAAAAGCACTCAGCAGTGGCTTAGCACCTATGTTCCCACAGAAGTCAATGGGAGTCATTTTAATAGGAGCAGAAACAAAGCCAACCCTGAGAGCCTGTGAAAATCCACACCCATAATACACAACTCAGCCCCTCTTTATTAGACACATCCTTATCCAACCAATATTCGTTGGTCCCTTGAGTGGTCACATAAGACAAGGTTCATTCCATTTTGCTGGTGGTGCTCGAGAATTATTGTTATTATGAATTATTTGCATTACCATAACTCTTATGAGCCCTAGTCTTGACCCTGGACTCCATTGTGCTAGGCACAGTACAAACGCAGAACAAAATATGATCCCTGCCACAAAGAATCCAGAATGGGCGTGTGCCCAGACGGATCCAGATAAGAGTTCTTCACTGCATAATCTTTCTACTGACTCACCCCGTGTCCTTAGGCAACTCACTAAGCTGCTCTCAGTTCCCCATCTTTGAAATAAGGATAGGAAATACTCAGCTCCCAAGTGAGAGCTGGGTTGATTAATTCATTGATTTTTCTAGAGTGCCTTGAGCTTCGTGAATGAGATGCGCTACAGAGGTGCAAAGTATTGTCATTATTTATATAATGAGCTGCGAGTCACAGACACCCCTCCTGGCTTTCATGGGACAGCCTGGATTCTAAGTGGTTGTTTGGTTCAGGAATCTTGAAGCGAGGCTTCCAGGGCACTGACCAATACTACATTATCATGACATAATATAGTGTGATCAAGGTGTGACATGCCACGTGGCGTGCCAACATCATAGTGCAATATACTAAGGGCATGACAAATTTATCATAATGTGACATTAGCGTGTTCCATCATGGTGCTGTTTGCATCACCCCACCATGCCACTGGGTCACAACTCAAACATTCTGATATTACAACTTAGCAACTTTATCCCAGAAAGTCGAGAACACAAAACTCCAACCTTCCCAGCCAACTCAAGCAATTAGTCCATTTTATCTTTGTCAGACTATTACGATAAATCTCTCTATAAGGAAGGTATTAGCCGGTCTAGTTGGGGTGGACAGGAGAGCCTTGTAAGAGGGCAAGTCTGAACTGCCAGCCCTTCTGTGGTAGGACAGGTATGTGTATGTAGTAGCTGGCACATAGAAGCAGAGGAATTGATAGCCTGGATCAAACCCAAGGTCCATTTGTCCGGTATCCTGTTTCCAACAGTGACCAATATCACATGATTCAGCGGAAGCTGTAAGAACCCTAAAGTAGCACATGGGGGTAATCTGCCCCCCACATTAGGTCTCATCCTCATAGACTTTAAGGCCAGAAGGGACCACCATGATCATCTAGTCTGACCTCTTGGACATCTCAGATCACAGAACCTCCCCCACCCTCTCCTGTAACAGACCTATGACTTCTGGCTCAGTTACTGAAGTCCTCAAAGCTTGATTTAAAGACTTGAAGTTACAGAGAACCCACTATTTTACTCTAGTTCAAACCAGTGTGTGATTGGTCCCAATGCTGCAGAGAAAGGTCCTCTGCCAACCTGACCTGAGGGAAAATTCTTTCCCGACCCCAAATCCTGATCTCCAATAGCGAGAGACAGGCTTAAGGATGAGGTTTACCATTCCGTCCAAAAATGTTGTTAGTTTTAACTCTTAGAACTCTGGGTATTCTTGTTATCCACATAAATGTCCACCCCCCTTTCGTGAAAAGGGACGGCGTACTGTTCCTAAATGATATCACTCCGGCGATGGCTGTGTGTGATGGGTTCTTTGTATTCAAATGCAAACTCTGTATACTCTCCAGTAAATATTAGTCACTCTTTAATTCCATCCCACTCTACAAATGTGGCATAAGCTTTTATTCCTTTAGTGTTCAAATGCTCAGCTTCTCTTCCTGCCATTTCACTTTGCGTCCTAACAGTGCCCTCTGCTGTCAGTGTCCACAAAGAAATGTTGGTGTAGACCATAAGATGAATGGGTTTGTTTTGTCGTGTGTAATGAGACTATAGAGTTTTTAAACCAACTAGAAAACTCAGCATGAACTGGAGAGCTGTGCTGCCAGTGGGGAGTGGGAGGGCAAGCTGATTTATCTGGAGGTGTCAAGAAATTTAATCTTTCACTTTCTACCTTCTGCAATGTGTCCCTTGTTTTCAGGCAGGCAGAAAAGAAACTCTCCAGTATGACATGCTGCCCGAAATTCCCCTTCTGGGAACTGCCCCGAGTCCTACAGCAGAAGGGGGCGGGGGGCTACTCCGTTATTCTGGCTATATTAATTCCATTGATTCAGTGGTCTGTCCTTGTCTAGTCTGCCCTCCTCTATAGCACAAGCCATAGAACTTCCCCAAAATAATTCCTAGAGAAGATAGTACAGAAAAAACATCCCAGCTTGATTTAAAAATTCCAGTGATGCTGAATCCATCACAACCTTTGATAAATTGTTCCAACGGTTAATTATTCTCACTGTTAAAAATGTATGTCTTATTTCCAATCTAAATCTGACTAGCTTCAGTTTTCAGCCACTGGATCATGTCATACCTTTCTCTGCGAGACGGAAGAGCCATTATTAAATATTTGTTCCCCATGTAGATATTTATGGACTGTAATCAAGTCACCCCTTAACCTTCTTCTCTGTTAAGCTAAATAGACTGAGCTTTTGGAGTCTATCACTATAAGGCAGGTTTTCTAATCCGTTAACCATTCTTGGGGCTCTTCTCTGAACCCTTTCCAATGGGAGTTAGCCACATAAATACTTTATTGAATCTGGGCCTTAGTTTTTAATGGGACAGCATCTCTCAAGATTTGTCCCAGGGTAGCTATAATTTAGTGTACCTTAGTTATTTGAGTAACTCAGTGAGAACTCGAGTTTGTAGCAACACGGCCACTTCCATGGTAGGACTGAATTGTGACATCGCTATCAACGAATGTTAATGTCACTGCTAAAAGCAATCAGAGCTGGGGGACATGAATAGGATGAGAGTTGAAGTGTTGTCTGTTATGGAAAATGACTTTCTATAATTGCCCCCGAACTTTTTTAACCAACCTGCTCTATTTACACGTTAAAAGATGGGTGTTTTTCTAACTGCCTACCTCGCAAACGCAACCTCACAGCTACAAGTCTAGAGGGTTTCTTTCTAGCTCAAACCTGGTCAGCCTATTTGACAGGTCTGTTGATGACGCATGAGCTAGAAAAGAATCCATGTCACTTGCACTGTGGTGGCTCAACACAGTTGAGAGATGCTAAAGTGCTAATATATTTTAGTGAGTAAAGTCAGCAGCTCCGATATGACGCTGAATACACACGCAAGCCATAGATCTGATGAGTGAAATGTTGCCGCTTTAACATGGTTGCTTTTCAGAGCAGAACTACACTTTAGGGGACAGAGAGAGAGAAGGTGGGTGAGGTAGTATGTTTTATAGAACCAACTTCTGTTGGTCGGAAGCTTGTCTCTCTCATCAACAGAAGTTCATCCAATCAAAGATATTACCTCACCCACCTTGTCTCTTTAATATCCTGGGGCTGACATGGCTACAACTACACTGAATACTTTAAGGGACATCGTTATTTACACACAGAGGGACCTGCATCTGCACTCCTCACTCAAACCACTCTCCCATTTGACTCCACTGGGAGTTTTGCCTGAGCACGGATGACTGGATCGGGCCCAAATGTCAACAGAAGTGAGGGGAAGGGAAAGATAGGACAAGAAAGTAGCAGTTTAGTGGGTCATTTGGTTTTGTTCATCAGCTTTCAGCTTCTGTTAAACTTAATCTGTTTGGGTAGCCTCTCACTCCCATTGATCTAAATCCGAACTTATGGAGTAAAGTGATCAGAGGCTGATCCTGGGTCAACTGAAATCAACGGCAACGGGAGTGAGCTGTTAGCTCCCCATGCTACAGCCCTTCATGCCCTTTCTTGATGTCACAGCTTGCACTTTCGCTCTGGCAGGTATATCCAAAAGCCTCTGCTCCTAGAGGGGAAGAAGTTTGATGTCCGTTCTTACCTCCTCATTGCCTGCACGGTGCCTTATGTATTATTTTTCGGCCATGGCTATGTCCGACTTACCTGCACCCGCTACGATGCCACTTCCGATGACCTCACTGCTCATCTGACCAATCAGGTAAACTGAAACTATATCCATCTGTCCACCCTGTGTGATCTGATTGGATAGTGCCAGGAGGTCCCTTTTGTGCCCATAGTTCGGTAAAATGATGGACTAGAGGTGTCACTATTAGCGAGTGCGGAAGTTGATTTAGGTGCATGCTGAGAGGCAGTTCTGACAGACGGGACTCCCAAAAGCAGGAGGTGAGAGGCTACTGATGTGGTTCATGAGCATGTGACCCTAGCACTTTGGCTGGTATGGGAGTGATTGGATCAGGATCACAAATGCATTATGGCCAAATGGACAGAGTACTGGATTTGGATTCTGTTCTCTGCCACTGATCTGTTGCGTGATCTTAGGTGAGACAGTTCCCCTCGCTGGGTCTCTTTTCCCTTAGTCTGTCTTGGGTATGCCAATCGTAAGCTCTTTGGGACAGGGACAATATGTCCCTTGACCGATATGGGGCTACTATAATTCAACTAAATAATAATCATGCAGCATGCAAAAGTGTCTTTAATAAAGCATGTCTCTGGCTAGCTCTTGGAATTATACCTTGATCTTTGCCAGCTTTACTACCTCCAAGTGAGATCCTTGCACTGGGCCTGTTATCTGCCGAACGCCCATCCCACCCTCTCTCCCGCTAGTAACAACCCCTGAGGAGAGCAGAAGCTTCCTGTGAATGAGGAGGCAGAGGGATAGGAGGGGGAACAAGGCAAGCTATTGAGACTCTCGGGGGAGGGGAGGAATTGGATCCAGGCTGTGAAGGGGCATCCTGGTAGGTCCTACGGCCATTCCTGTGGCATTTCGATAGCAGCTGGTGCCCAGTGCCCGGTGACGGGCACCCTGACCTCTGCCCAGCTTTTGGTGCCCTCTCCTGTCCCCCACCTGCCCTGGTGGTTGGTGCATTTACTCCTGCCCCTCCCCCAGGATGGGTGTCTGTGCCAGGACCCATGGCAGCTAGAAGGCAGGACCCAGGCTGGGCTCTCCTACTTGCTCCCCAGTGGCTGGCCCAGTCTCACGTGCTGCGGTGGCTGCTCCAGTCCCTCCTCCAGGTCCTGCTCTCCTCTCTGCCCCCACTTCCCTCCCGTGCCCGTGGGGCCAGAATGCAGCTGGATGCCGCTCGAACCCCCACAAACCAGTGGGTGGGGTGGGGGGTGGAGACATTGATCCGCCACCCCCAATATTTCCACACACATCTGCCCGCCCACCCCCAGTTCCACGGCCCCTGGTGATCCCACTGCTCAACATATGCCAAGCAGGTGACCAAAGTCTGCTGGAGGTTTTGCTTCACAACAGCTAGGGCTGACCCCGGCGGTAGAGGGTAAACGGGCACTTAGGAAAGAAACCACAGGGAAGAAACCCATTTTGCCTGTAATGCATTTGCTCCCTCCAGCGGAATGGTGTGTTCCGAAGAGCCAGGTAGGGAGATCTCCCAGGCTCACCCACTTTGGTTCTTGCAGCAGTTTTATTGTTATTGCAGAAGGGTAACTCAGGACACGGATTATAGCCACTTTCTGCAATATACGCTATTATCAACTTGTTTTCCTGGAACAGAGTTGTTTGCTCAACTCGAGGGCTGTGCACAGGGGATTTCAAGTGCTCAGGTGAGACCCTCTGGCACAACTGACATCAAACAAGGGACAGGTGCTTATTAGCAGAGCATAAATTACCTAGAAACCTGTCGGGAAGAGGGGGGGAAGGTAACTCACCTGAGCAGCTGGCAACATGTAGGACTTTTTTTCAAACTACACTTGATTCCGTCCTGCCTCCACCATGCAAGGAAGCCAGCCATTTTTCTCTGGTATGTTTCAAATGTCAAGCTGAACCATTTCCCACAGAGCACCTCTACGAAAACACCCTGCAGTTGGATAACAAGGTAGCTTGCTCCTCTTGCTGCAGTGAACTTTGCTTTGCTAAACACCAGCCCTGTTTGGGGTTAAATGTACAATCATCTATAGCTGGACACAGAAAGTGTAGAATCAAAGCTTTGTTCCAAATGTATTTATTTGTAAACTTACACAGAGCCTATGACTAATTTGGCATCCAGTTTCAATGATTAATTAATTACTATTATTATTGTATGTGTTATTGTATTACCCTAGCACCTAGGAGCCCCAGTCATGGACAGGACCCCACTGTGCCAGGCGCTGTACAAACACAGAACAAAAAGCCAGTCCCTCCCTCAAAGAGCTTACAGTCTGTGTATGGGCCAAATTCATATCTGATTTCGGTCCATTGAAGTATATGAACCAACGTTAGCACATTTGATCCACTTTGTTTGCAGATGGACTCAAACCAAACCCCTGATTCATGTTCGAAATTCTGGCCCAGATCCCAGTTTTGCTGCTGGTCCCTGTCTTAGTTTTGCATTTTACTTTCATCTAATCCCAGCTAAGGACACATCTGGGGGAGCCGAGGTCTTGCACCGAGGACAAACACTCCCTTTCTCCCACGCCACCTCATTAATACACCCCTGCCAGCCATTCAGTGGCTTTCCGTCCCAGGAGTCAGGGCAACAGCTCATCAACAGAGCGGGGCTGATTTTGTTTCCCAAGCAAGCACAAGGGAATCTGAAACTGGATCATGAAACCTTGGAAGGAAAGCTGCTGTTGTGTGTGTTTCCATCGCCAACCCCCCCCCCTTTTTTTTTAAAGAGCTTTGCCGTGTTTTATAAACCATCTGTGAAAGGTTCTCTCAGCCCAAATCAAATTTGTAGTTATTGGGCCAGACCCTCGGCTGGTGTAAATCAGTGCACCCCATTGAAATGAATGGAGCTCCATTGATTTACACCAACTGAGGATTTGTCCCATTATTTTTTACAAACTTGTCTTTTTCCTTTGACAAGATGAAGTTTGTTCTGTCCAGGGCCGGGTCCTTGTGAGGAGCTGCTGCAGATGCTCAGCACCTCGCAGGATCAGGCCCTCTGTTTTCAGGGGGCACACGCTGGCAGGAGCCCATCTGCACTTATCTTATGAGGACAGGTGGGTGTGGGAAGACAAAGGACCCCTCTGCTGACACATCATGGGGATCAACAAGTGCGAGGCCTCGTTTGCCTCTTGTCCCGCCCAGGGGACAGTGCATTCAGCTGAAACCAGGGTGAGCCGCGTGGCAGACAGCTCCACTAATCAGAAGTTTTGCAGCTTAGCAGCGATTGCATGGCAGATACGTTTGCAATCCTGCCCAGCTGTTGCATAAGGAGAGGGGATTTATCTCTCCCTGGCCGATGCAAACACCCAGGGCTTGATAAGGCTCCACCTTACCCAAGGATTAATGAGCCAGCGGAATTGAAACTCCCTCTCCCTGGTTTCCTCTGGAGATACACACATGTGCATGTTTCCCAGGCGCTCCCTCGCCAGCAGAGAGATGCTCTCCGGAAGTGGGTTTATTCCTGGTCGTGTCGGGGAGGGTTACACTAGGCCGGGAGCATGGTGAGCAGCGGGCTCTGTGCTCACAAAGAGAAATGCCTTTTTAAAAACAACACTGCTGCTGCTGCTTTAACACAGTTGCTGGGTAATGGGGTCTGCTGTAAGCATGCATCACAGGCTGCCTGCCCCTCAGCTGGTATCATCTAGGCAGCAGCCAGGGGAGGGGAAGGAAAAGGATAATATAGAGCAGGGGACTGGGGGAGTATGGGACTCCCAGTCCCAGGGTCTGATTCTCAGTGACTTCATTCCAGGACTTGGGCAGGGAATGGGGAAGGGGGTTAATGTAGTTTTAAGCCACCTTTGGAGCATTCAGTATATTCTGGGGCCATACAGGGGCCTGCCCTCCATGAGGCTGTTTCTCATGGCTCCGCATGGGTCCCCGGGAAGCCGAGAATAGCTGCAGTACAGTGCCATGTTCCCAGCAAACCTCCAATCCAACCCTTAGTCCTGGAGCTGCAAGCAGGGCTGGGGTAGAGCGCTGGGAGGGGCTGGGGAAGGCTTGTGCAGCGAGTGTTCTCGGGGCTGTTTATCCCCACTCCAAGCAGCATTACAGGGCCTTAATGCAACTGAGAATCAGGCCTCTGGACTCTGTTCCCAGCTCCATCACTGACTCGCTGTGTCTCCTTGGCCAAGTCACTTCACATCCAGGCTGGGAAGCAAATGGACTTTCAGGCTTGGCTATGTGGCACTTTCTAGCAGGTCCTCTCTGCACTGTGACCGCTAGGTAGGACACAGGGTGTGCTCAGACTATTCTTGTGTCCACACTGCACCCCTAGTTCTGATTGCATTCGGGCTGCCTGAAACTTGTGCATCAAGGGATCGATGCTTCGGGGCACTGAGCGCCCTTAACGCCCACTGACTTCGATGGACATTGAGGGCACTCAGCACGACTTAGTAACATCCTGCAGGATCAAGCTCTAGGACTCCAGGTCTCATCTCACCCACCCCCATATTTCCCAGGGTGTCAGCGAACTCACGCATCTTAGCAATTCAAGGGGCCGACCTGCACCCTGACCTGTGGGTACCCAGCACCTTCCTGAGCAGGGTCCCAAAGCAAAACAAGTCTGGATCTTCCAGCCGGGAATTCTGACATGGGAGCCAGAGCCCTAAAGCCATCAGCGCTAAACCCTCTGAGCAAGGGTGCTTGGGAAGAACAGACTGGCCACAAATCCCAGCCCATAGCCTTCCTTCTGCAGTGCTCACTTTGGATCCGCTTGTTTGCCCATCTTTTGGGCCAGATGGCAAGTCAGAATATGGCTTGAATCTGGTTCCTTTATAAACATTCCTCTCTTCCCCTCCCCATTCCTCAGGGCAGGGAGGGGGAAATCTAAGCCTTTTAACTCACCATCCCTTTGCTTTCTCCATCCCCCCTTTCCCCTCCAGTACATGCAGAAGAAAAACCCCCTGTACAGTCAGCTGAAGGAGGAGACGGTGTGGCGGATGGAGCGCTTTAACAGCTACGTTAATGATAAATTCAGGCAAGCCAAGGGCCTCCCCAAGGACTGGGTCTTCACCGTGTTCACTGTGAGTGTACGGGGAGCCCGAGTGCATGCGCAGCATTAATTAGGCTTCCTGGAACAGGAGGGAGGGCAAATCTGCTTGCTTCTCAGGTGCCTGAGGGGAAACAGAGGTGCATCAAGTGAGGAGAAGGGATTGGCAGCACCATAGTAACCGTTTACCAGCAGATGCTGAATGCGGCAGCATTTTACTGTTAAAAACCACCCTAAAATATGCATCAAAAACTCCTGGAGTCTTTCGTCTTGTTCATGTCAATGTAGATTTTATTTTTACATCACACTTTGAGGTGACTTGTCATGAAAGAGGGTGATGGGCAGCAATTACCTGGAGGAGTGCTCTAGTGTTATCCACAAAAAGAACAGGAGTACTTGTGGCACCTTAGAGACTTTTTGCAGATACAGACTAACACGGCTGCTACTCTGAAACCTAGTGTTATCCAGGCTTTCAATCCAATGCCACGGTACTACAGTGACAAGTCAAGGGGTGTCAAAGAGATGTCCAGCTTGACAGGACTCAAGCCGAAGTGTGACCGCACTTTTGAAGGCCTTTGTATAAGCCCGTTCATTTATGGCCGGATCCCTTTACATACACACTGTTCTTAAAATAAGAACATAAGAACTGCTGTACCGGGTCAGACCAAAGGTCCATCTAGCCCAGTATCCTGTCTACCGACAGTGGCCAATGCCAGGTGCCCCAGAGGGAGTGAACCTAACAGGCAATGATCAAGTGATCTCTCTCCTGCCATCCATCTCCAACCTCTGACAAACAGAGGCTAGGGACACCATTCCTTACCCTTGCAGTGGGACTCATAGACTTTAAGGTCAGAAGGGACCATTATGATCTTCTGGTCTGACCTCCTGCACAACGCAGGCCACAGAATCTCACCCACCCAGTCCTCTAACAACCCGCTGACCTATGTCTGAGCTATTGAAGTCCTCAACATGTGGTTTAAAGACTTCAAGGTGCAGAGAATCCTCCAGATTGTGGCTGGATAACCCCTCCTATCATGAAGAGTGGGACAGACCTAAAAGGCTTGATTTCCACCCCGCATTCCCATCTTGCACAGGCCAAGAGGGGAAGGAAGTTAGGGATGGAGTCTCTGGGGCCAGCCGGTTCATCAGCGTGACCCGGATGGTGCCATAAGGTTCCACGCAGCTTGAAACATACGCGGTGGATGGAAATGAAGGGAGCAGAGCTCAGAAAGGACAAGGGCTGTTAAGCTTTGTTGTAGTTCTGCTGCTGTTTAAAACGAAACCCAAAGGAAATTAAATGCTAAAAACATTAAGAGAGCATTAGATTTTTCACCCAAAACCTTAGGAAACCAGCTAGGACGCAACTCGGGCTAAGTTTGCCAAAAGTTTCACTGCCGTTCTGAAACCTTTCCATCAGCCTGGGCTCAGGTTATTGGACAGAAACCATAAAACACAATCAGTTCAACTCAAAACCAAGCAAAACCTGGCAGCGGCTGCTCCGCTTTGCCCTACGTTTTTGGCTTCTTGAACACAAAACTCAGGGAGTCTGTGAATTGTCAATTGCCACATTTGACCCCAAGTCTGGTTGTCCCTTTTAAAAGAGTAAATGAAGAAGTATTTCTAGGAAGTTGGTAAACACGCGTTCTGAGTGAGGATCCAGGCTCAGTTCCATAGTGCAGTCAGTGTGATAGCTGTGGAGTAGTGGGTTCAAAAGCAGCCCCCAAGGAGGATGTCAGAGAGATGAGTGAAGGTCGCATAATATGTTATCTGGTAAGCAGTATTTGGCCTCAAGCTTCCAACCGGAGAAGGAGCACAGGGGGTGGCTGTCTGCTTGAAGAAGGGAAGGCTTGTGAGGAAATGTTGTTCACAAGCCAACAGGGTCCGTGGGTCTTATGATCTCAGCTGGAATGGCTCCATGGCCCGCCTAATATGAGAAAATCCACTCTGGAGATAGTGGGTGTCTCTGGAAATAACACTTAGATGGGAAAATCCTGCCTTGAGATGTGGGTTTTGTGCCCCGTTTCACATGTGATTTGGCTCTCAAATCCTCTCACTTTACAAACCTGGGAAGCCGTCTCTATAGAGACAGGGAAGGGGAAAGTTTGCTGGGTCGGTTGGCCGTGTCGCGACTAAGACGCTGTGCTCCTGTGTGTTTGGACTGACCCTACGATGCCGTTATTGTGTGTCTTTCAGAAGAGAATGCAGCAAATCATGATGCAGTGCTTCCTGGCTGTCAAGTCCAAGCTGGAATGTAAACTGGGCTACTTTGATCTCATTGGCTGTGATTTCTTGATTGACGAAGACTTTAAGGTATTTAGCAAAATCTTGTTCCCTTTATGCATGCAGCCACTTCTGAGGAGGAAGGAGCCAAATGTTTAACAGCGCATAGCAACCCTTCCATAACAGTTTAGGGTGGGAAGTGAATACTTTATCCAGTTAAAACTGTGATTGGAATTTGGGCAGGAATGTGGATTTAATAGCGAAAAATAGCATGGGATCTTTAGTGACCAGAAGCCCCCGGTCTCAATTTTACATCGCCTCTAAAAGATGGCGGGCCGGATACTCAGCTTGTATCAATCAATGCATCTGCCTTGACTTCGAAGGAGCTATCCTGATTTACACCAGCTGAGTATCTAGCATCGAAACTCCAACAACACAGAGACCCTTTCAAGGCTATGTTGGGGCACTGGATCATTTACTGATCAGCCAGTCACCAGCAGAACTTTCTAGATGTTCCTCGTAGGTTTGCCATCCACGTATTGATCCATCCCAACACGACTTAGCTGGGGAGAACTGATAGAATCACAGAATAAAGTGGTAAATTGGGAAGTACAAACAGAGAAAGAAAGAGAAGAGAGGGGAAGGGACTAGCTATAACCATCACATTGCCTCAAAGCATCAAAGTCCTATAGAACCACCTGGCCTGAACACAACAGAAAGCCATCTGGTTCACTTTGCTTTTGTAGACCTGTTGCTAACACAGACGCTAACTCAAACATATTCCAGCAAACCCTACTACAGAATGGCAGTCATGTATGCAGCACAGGGCACGGTGCCCACACAATAGTGTCCTTTGTGCAGGAAATCAATGGCAAGAGAGAGTTAATGGCAAAGACATAGAAACTGGCACGTCTCAAATTTCGGTGGCAATTGTCTTTTTGCAATGTTGGCATGCAAAGCCCTGGCTGTGTAAACCTGAAATAGAAAGGGAGATCCAATATCACTCTAGTCTGGCAATCCCTCTGTGGTTAATTAAAAGCGTTAGCTCCACTTCAGTGCAAACATGGCCCCTGGAGACTATTACGTCTCTATGTATTTTGTATATGGACAGATAAACAGATGGGGTTTTTTGGGATGGGGTGGGGGGGGGGGGGGGGGGGGGGGGGGATTTCAGTGCTGAGAAACTGGAGACCCAGCAGTGATGAGCGGGTTTGGAAGTCTGTTAAAGTGGGTAAAGGGAGTAAAGCAGGAATTTATGTCTGTATTTGTTTATCGCAGGCTCTTCCCTGTTCTCTTGTCCTGTAGGGAGACAATGAACCTGATTCTCCGTTCACGTACACCACTGTCAAATAGAAAAAACTTCACTGAAGTCAGTGGAGATACCTTAGGGTAGAAGTGGTAGAAGAGAGAGGAGACTCAGGCCCAGCGCCTTTAACCCAGTGTTAACGTCTGTATGAATACCATGGTTGCTGGGGTGATTGTGTAGTTCCTGGCTGGGCTTCCTGTTGTGTAGGGATCTGCACCCATAACACACAATGGGCCTGGTTCTCCTCTTCACCATACACCAGTGACTTCAGTGGAGTCTGATTCACATCAGAGGAAATGAGATGCATGAATGTGCTGTGTTCTGCACCAGAGCAGGGCTCCCCTTCTAAAGGGGTGCGGCTGTGATGTTCATGTTTCTCATTCCCCAACGGCCCATGTGGAAGGGCGTGGCTGTAAAACATGGTGGAGGGACAGGCTGGATGGCTGAAGGGCTTTATAGTGGCAGGCATCACTTTTGAGTTCCGTTACGTCTTCAGCTCCGGTCCAGGATGAAAGGGATTAAAAGATATTGCCATCTGATGAATTTCCAGTGGCCTAGATGATACAAACCTTGGGGGGTGGGGGTGTCTTTAGGGCAGTGTGGCATGTCCCCTTGGTTGTCAGTCTAAGCCGGGAAACCGAGGGCTAACTGGGTCACATGGATGGAGCTCTTCTCTCACACCTGGAACTCCCTCCAGAGTGAGGAACGTAGGTGGGATGGGGGAAGCTTGCATCAACAATGCTTGTGCTGGAGCTGTGCTATAGGTACAGGTGGTCTCCCCCAGAGCTGTGCGTCCAGCACCAAACTCATATACACACAGTTAAAGGAGTGAATTGACGGGAGGGAAAGTGCCGGTAGAAAGGGCTAATTTGAACTTTCTCCCATCCACGCCCTTCCTTCCTCCTTGTTCCAAATGTCTAGACACCCCTGAATCTCTCCCCAGGAGGGCTCCAGGGTCCCACATTTGCCTGGCGCAGTCTTTGAAAGGCATTTCTGTCCCAGAACATGGACTGCAGCACATTGGTTGCCGCGTGCATGCAAACAAGGCCCGTGGAAAGGACCCACAACCCCTCTGCAGCGTCGACCACTCTTGTCTCAGCTGCGAGGAGGAGGGCATGGGGGGGGGCGCGCTTGTTTGGCACAGCTGTTCTGTCTCCTCAAATAGTTTTGCCAAGACCCAGGGCACAAGACCCAGGGCTTAGGGTGAGTTCATTTAAATGGTCTCCAGTCAGGGAAGCAGCTGACAGGAAGGATTGCATCAGCCAGGCAGAAGGGCCGCTCTCCTCAGGGAGACAGGCGTGTGGATCTTTTAGTAGCAATAAATGGATTCAGCCATCCAGCCACGGAAGAGCAGACTCCAGCTTTGCCTGCCAATTTGTGAAAGCCAAACACGTTGGGGATAAAGGGCCAAAGTCACCCCTGCTGTGAACAGGTGCAATTCCATTCATTTCAATGGCACTGCTGCCCACTCGCTCCTGAGATTGTTGGGGCCCTGGAGTGGTGCGACAGAGAGTTCCAGGCCAATTTCAGGAGCTCAGGATCAAACCTGCTTTGGGTGCGGGGGAGAATCTGCCAGCTAACTTTGTGACCTTTGGCAGCGCTAATTGGTTCCCTTGTGGGGAGTTCAACAGAGACTGAAAGCCCCTCTCACTACTCCAGTGCACTCAGGATTTCAGCCTCATCCACACTGTAACCTGAGACCAGGCCTCTTTAGTATTATTATTAATTGGCTGCAGTGCGGTGATTATGGATCAGGACCCCATCGCGGCTAGGTGCTGTACAAACGTGGGCCCCACAGAGCTCTGGGCTTGGGACCACACTCAGCACCAGCCCTGCAAAGCTGCTTCTGAGCTGGGGATTCACATGCAAAATAAGCACAAATCTCTGCACCCCCCCCCAGCCCCCCAAAGGGGTGAAGGAGTTTGTATCTGAGGTTGCAGCTGTAGCCAGTATCTTCTTAATTAGTTATGGAGGCTAAATCTTTTAAATGTTACTTTCCTGGCAAGAACGCACGCTCCAAGGTAACCCACACAGATCACTGTTTGTGTGTATAAGCACATGCATCCCCCCCCCCCCAGGTGTATTCATTGATGGAACCATATTTACTCCACAACTAGTTTCAAAGGCAACACAAGAGATAACACATAACAAGCTCGGGGGGGGGGGGAGGGAGGCAAGAGCAGCAGAATAATCACTACCCATTGTAGCTTTTATAAGGGCTGCCCCTTTTGTTGACAAAGCCGCTGGCTAAAAGACGTAACATGGCAGGAGTTATACGTGCCACGGGAAAACTAAACTGCCCCAGGGAGAGTAAATGGCCTCACCCAACGGGTGTGCCCTGCAGAGACTAGAGAACAGGACTGGAGGAAAACAGTGTGGAAGCACAGATTCCCTTTTTTATGTCCAGAGAGTAAAAAAAGGTAATTTAGTTATTTTATTTTTAAGCATGACCTTTGTTTGGTGTTGGGATTTTGCTTCTTCTGCAGTTCATAGTATTAAATCGTTCATAGTATTAAACAGCTCTTTAGATCTTCAAGGCACTGTACCAACATTAACTAGTGAATCTGCACAACACCCTTCCTAGGCAGGTAAGTTGCAGTATTCCTATTTTGTACATAAGGAAACAGACACAGAAGTCGGAAAGTTAAACAAACAAAGCCCCACCAGCACCCATCCAGGCACCAAAATAAATACTCAGGTTTTCAAACAAGTTGAGCACAGTGGGTGCTAGGCCCTTTTGAAAATCTCACCGGAGGTGCCCCAATGGGGGCTGTTGGGGGCTGAGTATGTCTGAACATCTGACCCTTATTTAGGTGGCTAAATGCAAGCTGAGCTTTTTTGAAAATCTGTCCCAGAGAGGCCAAGGGTATGTAGGCCCCTGAAAATGCAGCTAGGAGTCTAATGGGATTCTCAAGAGCACCTAGCGCCAGCTCACATAGATTTCAATGGGAATAGGGTGACCAGATAGCAACTGTGAAAAACGGGACAGGAGGTGGGGGGTAACAGATGCCTATATAAGAAAAAAGTCCCCAAAAAACGGGACTGTCCCTATAAAAACGGGACATCTGGTGACCCTAAATGGGAATTAGGCACCTAACTTGCTTAGGGGCATTTGAAAACCCCACTAGGAACCTATTTACATCTTTAGGTACCTAAGTCCCTTTGAAAAACTGGCCCTAAATGTGTTGTTCAGAGCCACAAAGAAAATCAGTTTCAGAGAGACGCAGAAGCTCATGGATTCTGGACAGGCACTCAGGTCCCACCTGTTTTCTTCTGTGAACAAGCTAAGATAAGGCACCTTTGGAACAAAACAAAAGGGGATAATGCCGCTTTCACTCCAGTTCTGTGCATCTCAAAGGACTTAAAGCAATGGGACAAAGAACTGAGGCCTGGTTTGGATCTCACTGGCGCTGGCGTAAAGCAGGAGTAATTCCATTGAAGTCAATGGAGTGTGACACCGGGTGTGAGTGAGAACAACCCCATTTATATCATATGTTGCGATGAGGTGTATCGAATGCAGCCATTATTACAGACCCAGCAATAAATTCCATGTGGTCTTGAATATTAGAGTCCCCTGGAAGATGGGCTGCTAAGTAAGACACCAGCACTATCCCCTATTATTTTCAGAGACCCCAAAGAAATCTTTACTTTCCACTTGGCCAGCTGCTACAATTAAGCAGCGCACAAAGGACCACACCGTTTATAGGACGTCACTTCTCGAGGTCAAAATTCTTGGGAAAAAGAATCAAACTCTCACCCAAACCTGCATTTCTTCTGAGCCCCAATGCTCAGATCCCTGAGGCCAGGGCCGGCTCCAGGCACCAGCTGAGCAAAGGGAAGGGGCGGCACGTCAGGCTCTTCGGCAGCAATTTGGCGGAGGGTCCCTGTCCCTCTCGGAGGGAAGGACCTGCTGCCGAATTGCCGCCGAAGAAGAAAGCGGTGTGGTGGAGCTGCCGCCGATCGCGACTTTTTTTTTTTTTTTTTTTCTGCCGCTTGGGGTGGCAAAAACCCTGGAGCCGGCCCTGCCTGAGGCAGTAGGAGTGGTGGGTGCAGAAGGAACACAGAATCAGGTCCACTGGTAGCCATTAGCTGCAAAGTACCATGGGATAGATTCTAGCCACAGGTGCTCAGATGCTACAATGATGAGAGCTGTATAAGAACCAAACAGAATAGAAAAAAAAGAAATTAAGTAGTTGATAATAAAAGGTCATTTGTCAAATGCTGACTGTATCCAGTGCTATTTAAAGAATGAAAGAAGGCATGTGCCCAGCCTTGAGGAACTTGCAGTTTACCAGTCCCCTTTCATAGGTTAGAAAGCCAGGAGAGGAGGGATGGTCCAGTGGTTATGGACACAGGAACCCAGGGTTCAATTCACTGATCTGGAGAGGCAGGGGCGGCTCTATGTTTTTTGCCGCCTTAAGCATGGCAGGCAGGCAGCTTTCGGTGGCGCGCCTGCAGGCGGTCCGCTGGTCACGCGGATTCGGTGGTGTGCCTGCGGGATGTCCGCCGGTACCGCGCCATCGGCGTCCCCGCCGCCGAATTGCCGCCGAAGCCACGGGACCGGCGGGCCTCCCGCAGGCACGTAGCTGAAAGCCGCCTGCCTGCCGCCCTCACAGCAACCGGCTTGCTGCGCTGGTGCCTGGATCCACCCCTGTGTAGAGGTTTGGTTTCCTGCCTGACCTTGGGCAAGTCACTTTGTCCCTCTGTCCATCTGCAAAACAGGAATAAAAGTACGTCCCTACATCACAGGGTTGTTGTGAGGATCAATACATTGAAAACATACAAGACACTCAGAAGCTGTACCAGTGGTTCTCAACTTATTTTCCATTGTGGGTCATAGAGGCAGCTCTCTAGGTGTTATGTGGGCCGCATCCACACAATATATATACTGCCTGGATGGCCCTGAGGATGTCACATGGGCTGCAGCTGTGTGCTGATTGGGCCACAAGCAGCCCACATGCCGTGGGTTGAGAACCACTGACCTATACTGATGGAGGCCATATAAGAGAGGTAGCATGGAGAGCTTTGCTCCTTCTGTTTGTCTGTTTCACTTGAAAGCATGAAAGGGAAACAAGACACTAACCCAGACGTTTGTAAAGGTTCATCTGTCAGGACAAAATCTTATGATCTTGTATTGGGGGCGCTGAGCAAAGTTTTCAAAGATGGGGAAAGAATATTCGCCAGAAGCGATCAATGGAGCTTAGGTGCCCTCTAGTGGTACCGGTAAAACATTTCCATTTCAATGAGAGCTGCCTTTGCTTTCATTGCTACTCTTCTGGAGGAGACAATCCACATTTCAAAGCCCCCTTTTGTGTCTTTTCATTTCCCTAAACAAATGGAGAATTGAGAGTTTTATTTTTCCTCTCAGTAAAAGAGGGGGAGAGGTGAAGGGAAAATTACTAATTCAAGTGATTTATTTCTAGGGGAGAAGGCAGGAACGCTTGTTGAGGAAGACACACTGGCTGCTTCTAATGATGGGCTCTTTCTCCACAGCATTTCAACAGCAGAGCACTAGTCAGTCTTAGGACAATTATGTGCGTCCACCTCCTTTTCTGCCTCCCTGCAAACGGCTGAATGCTCTGAATCTCCTAGCAAGTTCTCAGCATGAGTTGGAGAACCTGTGCTGGACGCAGAGGCTGAATAGAGGGGTTTAGCTCACTGGGCTTTAAATTTGTTGGGGTTTTAATGGAACCGTGCACGACTCAGTTGCTTTGTTTTGTACAGATTTGTGTGAGCGTTCGCTCTGGTTTCATCACTGCTGTGTCTCACTTGCACCCTCGGATTTGAAAAAGCCTGAGAATTCAAAGGAAACCAAGCTGAATTTAACCCAGACATGCAAAGTCAATGTTTCACGTGGTTTCCAGCTGAAACCAAAACTTGGCCCTAGTCTTGCTCAGAACTCAAGCCCTGGAATCAAGGCCCTGGGTTCATTTGAAACCAGGCCCTCATGGTGCTTAATCTTGAGCTCAGGCTCACTTGAAATCAGGCTTGTCAAAGCTTCGACCCTAACTACCTGTACAACTTTGCCACAGGTTCATTCCAAACTCACTTGATAGATGTTATGGAAGGACTATATAAAAAAGACATAGGTAGATATACACATGTATGTGTAGATAGTTAATATAAAGAGCACAAAAGAATATGTAGCGTTGTTCCTAACTTAGTAGGCTCAATAAAGCTGGTGTTGTTAAGCCCTGAAAATGGCTACCTCTTAACAACAGATTCACGAATTTCAGCAAACCTCACAAGTGTCTGTTTTTTAATGAAACCACAAGCTTGGCGAACGTCACCTGACTGCAGGGCTCATTATGAAAGTTTTGCACAGCGCTAGTCAGGTCACAGTCAGACTGGAGATGTGGTTAGCCCCTTGCTTATGTTTTGGCATGTGTTGGCTTGATTTCGAGCTGCCTGTTCTCACATTCATGAATCAGCATCGGTGCAAACGGTGGGGGAATAAATGTAGCTTTCAGGCTCTTGTCTGTGCTCATCTCTTTTTAGGTCTGGCTCCTGGAGATGAACGCAAACCCTGCATTGCACACCAATTGTGCAGTGCTGCAGGACATCATCCCCACCGTGGTTAATGGGACTCTGGGTAAGTAAAGAGCCCTGCAGTCCATGTCTCAGCTTCCCCAATGCTCTCCATGAGACATGCCCACCTGCAGCAAAGGTACAACAACATGGCTTTGGGCATTATACAGAATAGGAGTCAAGTCAGGTTCTGTTTGCATAAGGGTTTTCATGGATTTCAAACTCTGGATGGGTCTAATGCCCATTGCAATCAATGGACAGACCTGCTGGCAAAACTGGCGTGGGCCCCTTTGTGCACTAAGGCTGGGACTCTCAAAAGCACTTATGGGACTTAGTCCTATTGACTTTCAGTGGGACTTGTGCTCCAACATCACTTAGGTGCTTTTGAAAATCCTACCCAAGACTGTTTAGGATGGTTGCTGTTTTTAGCCACCTGCGCATTCAGGGCAGAACATGTGTCTGAAGATGTTTTCTCTTCCTTTTATGTAAAATGTGTGGGCTGCGTTTTTATAAACAGCCCTTCAAATTGTACCCAGACATTCCTGCAAATGCAGCTTTCACATTCACATTCTTTTGCAGGCACAGGGATTAGCAACACGCATGCACAGTCTATCCGACTTGGGCATTTATATGGCCCCCATTAGCATAGTATTTAATGTAGTTATCCTCACAGCAGCCCTGTAAGGTAGGGCAAAGCCATTGTCCCCATTTTACCAATGGGGAACTGAGGCACAGAGGGACTTGTGAGTTGCACAAGAGGTTTATGACAGACGTGAGAGTGTGCAGTATAGTTTGGTGTGTGTGTACAGGTGTTTAGCCATGTCATGATTATGTCTTCTGTCACAGATTTGGCTCTTGAGATTTTCAACAAGAGCTTGAAAGGCCAGAGGATTTTACCTCTGCGGACACAGAGCCATTTTGTGCTGCTCCATAACGGGGGTACGTCTGAAGCTGGACCGAGATCCTCAAAGACCAGGAACGCCCTGGGTATCTCTAGGAACCAAAGGTCATTGACGGAAAGCACCAGCCACCTTGCTCGGCATTCTCCCAAAGCGGCAGAGAAGCCTCCAAAGAAACCAAGTGACTCTGGGGAAAACACCATCTCCCCTCCTCAGAAGGTTTCCCAGAGAACTGTCTTAACTATGCCACAGGTGCAGGTCACTGACATACACAGCATCTACGCCTGCCATCCTTTCAAACCCACAGCCCGAAGCGGCCAGGTGAGCAGTACGTGCAGCCAGTACATTATTAGGCCTCTGACATTCTCAGCGGAAGGTAGCCTAGCAAAGCACCGCACGGACGATGGCTCAGAGAAGGACACGGCCAGCACTATCGTTCCCACAGCTGCTGCTTCAAAAGAGACCGCTTATGGCGTGTGGTTACAGCAGACCTTCGGGATTAAATCTCCCACATCCACTAAAGAAGACCTGGCCTTCACCAGCTCCCAGATGGTCTCTCTGCACCTCCAGTCCAAGGTCTCAGGTAGCTCGCCTTGCTTGGGAGGCCACTCCAAGCCGCTCTGCCAACCCCTGACCCACCCCACAGCCAAGGAAACACCATCGACCAGTGACAGCAAAGCAGCGGCTGTATCCCAGGACGCCGAGCCACCTCCAGATGATCAGAAAAAGGTGTCCCATCGTGGGTCTTAGACTGAGATCATTGTGTGTTGAATACATGATGCTTTCCTATAAGGAACATAAAAAAACCCCAAACATTCTATATATCTGTGACGTATCTAAGGATTTTTTGGAAACAGTCACTGATTTTTAAAAGCTGTTTTGTTATTTTAAAAGAAAGAGAGATGATTGTGCAATACACTGACTACTGACCACCAATGTAACACCCCGCCCCCATAATCAATATGGTTCACTCCCCTCCTCCTGCACACAGCTGTCAATTTAGAAAGACCATTGCACTTTGATTTTTGTTTTTTAAATAATAGCATCATCCTATAAATCCATGGAATGAGACTGAAACCACAGAGTGTGATGTCCTCTTCCAGAGTGTTTCTTTTCATGGCAGCTGAGCAGACTCAGTTATACCCATGTATGCCATTGTGGGTCCTGTGCAATTATGTATGTAATGTGCACTCCTAATCATGTATTATTCCAGATATATGCGCACGTGTTCTTGTTTATGCACCAGGCACTCATGTTCCAGGGATCTATTATTCACAATTCTATTAGCATGATCGTATAGAGCCGTGGTTCTCAACTTATTTACCGTCGTGGGCTGCATATGCAGCTCTCTCTGTGTTAAGTCAGGCCACATCGACACAATATTTATACTACCTGCATGGCCCTGAGGCTGTCACACGGGCCGCAGCTATGTGCTGTTTGGGCCGCAAGAGGCCCACGGGCTGCGGGTTGAGAACCACTGGTATAGAGGTCTGGTGTCCCTAGCCTCTGTTTGCCAGAAGTTGGGGTTGGGCGACAGGGGATGGATCACTTGATGATTCCCTGTTCTGTTCATTCCCTCTGGGGCACCTGGCATTGGCCACTGTCGGCAGACAGGATACTGTGCTAGATGGACCTTTGGTCTGACCCAGTATGGCTGTTTTTATGTTCTTCTGTCAGTTAAGCTAGTGAGATTTCCCAGCCCTCTCTTGCATGGTCTGCAGAGAGATGGTTAACGGCATAATACTTTCTATAGTGGTACATTCCACTTCCACCTGGGATGAATCATTCTCCCCCCCCCCATCCTGCTGCACTTTGTTCTGCTGCCTCTCCCCCAGCTACAAGAGCCCACCCTCTTTTCTGGACACCACACTATGGCAGGGAACAAGGCACAGGTCCTCCAGCTCTGACCACTCAGAGGTGTGGTCTTTTCCAAGCCCCTCTTTGCTCTGCAGAAGGGTCAGCGGGAGGGCCCCATGCAACAAACTAGTCCCAAGTGAGTCACCTTCGTGATGCTTGGAACCATAGCGGCTCGAAGGCAGGACTCCTGAACAGCATTCCTGTTTGCACTGAAACACGAGTGGGCTTTTCTGTAAAATCCTGCCTGTACGCATTTAATAATCGTACTTAAATAGCATCGTATCAACCTGAACAGAGCCGCACAAGGCCCTTTCCCCCCACACGCGCTTCCCGTGCAGTAAGCCCCCATTTTATAGAGAGGGAAACTAAGGCACCAGGAGTCAAAGTGACTGGCTCAGAGTCACAGAGGGAGTCAGTGGCAGAGTGTGCAATCCAATCCTATATTCAGCCCGTGACCTCTCTCATTGCAGAGGATCATGGGAAAGGCAGCAGTTCCTAATCTGATTTAGGCCACATCTACACTATGAGCCAGGGGTATGTTCTCAGCATGGCTCAGCCGTACCTCCGCTGCCATTCCTGCGTGCTACGGTGGCTGCCCTGCCATTCGCACTCACACGAGCTTGATGAGAAGTAGTGCGAGTCCGTGTACACGAGCAGCGGAGTCACAGCTCTAGCTGGTAGTGGCGATGTAGCCTTAGGGACTATCTGTGTGCCAGGCCCGTGTAAAAAACACCTTCCCCACCCCGCCCCGCACGGCCCTGGCCAGAGCAGGAATCGTTCCAAATGCGGTGCGAGGCTGAAGGGCGAAGGAGACCTAATGTCCCAGGTTGTGCCTGATCGTCTCATCCTACCATAGCATGTCATTCAGGGCTTGTGAGTCTTCCCTTTCCTGGCTCTCAGCGCTCAATAATTCCCCTCCCAGGGTACGTCCCCCGGATCTGCGTGAGCATAAGGTGGTCCCATGACCAGACACTATCTGCTGGGGCCTGCACTTTCCCAACCACCATGTGTGGCTCCCTCTCCCCGCACATCCCCAGTAAATCACGGGTAAGCCCCTCGTGTCGTCAGAAGAGGGCACAGGACCCACCCTTTGTGGTCTCCTCCCCTCGCTGGCGGCAAAGAGTCTCTGCACAAGGTGCCCATGCAGAGGGAGGGGATTTCCTTGGCTTCCCCCACCCCACACAAACCAACCACTGTTTGCAGTGCTCATGCTTTTCTGAGCATGGTGAAGACAGACCTGGAAAGCCAGTGCTCGGCTAGCTCCAGCTGAGCCGAGGCAGCAGTCTGTCTTTAGAACCATCAAACACATCAGAGGTTGCGGAATGAGCTTCCCTGACTATTCCAGAGCCAGCCTGCCTCTCCAGCAGTGCTTAAATCACTAGTGAGGACAAGGTGCCAGCAGTCACGTTCTTGCCTGGGCCTGCTCTGAGCCACTGTAGTTAAAACACCAGCAGTTGGTCTACGGTCCCGGTCCCACTGGCGGACATAAAGAAAGGCTCATATGGCCGCCCTGATTAGCAAGGGCCTTGCAGTGAGGGACAGGGCTAATGCAAACATTCATTTCCCCTGGACCTAGGATGTTTTTTTCTGCTGATAACTGGCCTGGCCCAAATCAAATATCTTGGGCTAAATTCCTCTCCGGTGTGTTTCCATAGAACTCAATGGCGTTACATCACGGAGGAATGTGTCACTTTGGTGGCTGATGGTTTTATTGCTTGAAAATCCCTGATGGCTTATGGCCGCAGATCAGTTACACTGGGGGACAGAGGTAGGCAAAACACCTAAAACTGGGGCCCCGAGCCCCTTCGAATGTAGAGACTGAGGGTTATTGGATTTGGAGATCCCCCTCCAAGGTTGGATCCTAAACCAGAAGCAACCTGCCTTCTGGTTCTGATTTGGAAGAGACTTTTCCCATGAGATTTTGGCCCAAGATGGCAGAAATCTTGCAAAAACCAGCTAGCTCGCATGGCTTCAGTTCACGAGATTTCTGCTCTGTCAGTTCCAAACCTTCACCCCCAGCCTTGATCTGGAACCAAACTCTCATTCTTGAGCTCAGTTCTGCTGGTGGTGAGGGCTGAGTAAAGATTGATCTTCCCCAATGAATACCACTGGGCTAATTAATGCAAATCAGGGCAGGCCTGATTCCACAGACTGCAGTAATGCTACTGCACGCTGCAGAGTTCTTCAGTTTCGCTGTCATCACGTTATTATAAAGGGACTGTGTGCACCCTCGGCCCACCCAGCAACTCTTGAAGCTCAGTTCAGCTTCAGCGGAGCATTTCTCATACATCACTCATTCAGGAAGTGTTATGAAACTCAGCAGCGAGCACCGGTTGCTGCTTTCCGAGAGTGGGGAGGAGTCAGACGTACGGTTTGCTGCTCTGTAGGCTGGTGACACCACCTCAGAGCATCACTAGACAGGCCTCCGCAGCTGCTTCCGGTCCTTTCAGTTCCGTTCGTGCCTGTGTGTTAAAAAAAAAAAAAACATCCACCGTTTGTGTTAACCCTTTCATGTCCATGAGATGCAGGACATGAGGTACATCTAACACAGTCGATTACTGCTCCGACTGCCAGTGAGCCCTGACCAAAACCCAGCTCCGCTCCTAAGATCCTCCACACTTTGGGGAAGTTCAGATCCAAGTCCAAATTTTACAGCTGACTCCCTGCCTCTAAAATGGGCCAAACCAAATCCCAGATCCTCGCACTCCTGAGCGTTGAAGAAGTTCAGATTTGGGTAAAATCTTCACAGCTCGGGCCTATTTCTGCTTAGAACCCTGAGCCCGTTGACTTATCCTCAGCATCCCAAGAGGCAGGACAAGGACCAAGTCAGTTCAGTTTGCATCTCTACCTAGGGAGGTGGTGGAATCTCCATCCTTAGAGGTTATTAAGGCCTGGCTTGACAAAGCCCTGGCTAGGATGATTTAGTTGGGGTTGGTCCTGCTTTGAGCAGGGGGTTGGACTAGATGACCTCCTGAGGTCTCTTCCAACCCTAATCTTCTATGATTCTCTCTCCTTTCCCCCCTTCCTTCAGCAACGCCTCTTTCCCTTTCCTCTTCCTCTCCCTCCACTGTCTTGAAAGAGACCCCTCCTGCTTTGTCCACCAATCCCTCAGGTACTAGAAGAGTCACTACCTGACTGGCCAGCATTCAAGTAAAACCAAACCCTTTGTTTCATAGAATCCCAGAAACACAAAGAGGAAAAGGACCTTTATTCAGGCCCATCTTCCCCACCCACCCTGGCCCTGCGCAGCCCCATTCTCAGTCCAGTTTCAAATTGGTTTGGTAATAGGGTTCTCCCCCCTAGGGAGACTATTCCATACCAAGCCCTGTGGCAGAACAATGTCCCATTCCCATCGTCTGCGCTGTCTACACAGACTGTTCAGAGCCCATCCATGGCTAAGCACCCACCATAGCGTTTACTTACATGGCTCTTCCCACCACCTTACTGATCCATACATCACCTGTACCAGTTGCTCTTAAGCCCTTTGCTGAGGAGAGGAGAGGGAAGAGATCTCTCCACCCAGAGATCCTTCTTGGTTCTGGCTCTGCTAGCCAGCACCTCCTTCCTGTGCCTTCTTCTACCCTCTGTGCTAGTGGGCTACTTAACTCTTTTGTCCTCCCCCAGCCCATTCTTATGCACTAATTAGGCACAGTCAGGTCCACCTGGGTGGGCGGGGTGTGGGGGGAATAACTGGTGTTTACGTGATCAGCTGGCTCAGCTGTTAGTTCCTAGTACTCTCCCACAGCCTCATTAGTTGGAAATTTGTCCCCAAATCCTGCTCTCGGCATCCCTCCGGGTGTGTATTAAAGATGGCTTTCATTCTTTATTTTGGTTGGGTTTGACAGTCAAACTGTCACATTTGCTTATCCCCCCTGCCCTCCCGCCCCATCTCCTTAGCCGGAAGCTGTGACACTGGGGGATGGTAGAGGAAAGGTTTTCAGACCAACAGGAAACACTTTTACATCTCAGATCTTCCTGCCTCTAACCCAAGCATGTTCTTAATGAGCAAGTAAGCAGACGGGCACGGCACGTTCTCCTCCCGCCATCTGTGCTTTCGCCTCATGCTTACGGACCATTTGTTAGAGACAACGTCGGCACGTCAGCCTGCGATTTCGGACTCGACCCCGGGGGCTGAAGCGGCTGAGGGCAGGTGTCTTGCCTGGGGGAGTTGGTGAGAAGAGATGGGGTGCTGCAGCATGAGTGCCCGGCGAGCTGTGTCGGCGGGGACATGCCAGGATGAGATGGAGCTGCTGGAAATAGGTGGTAGCAGGTAGGCAGCATGTCTTTGAATCTGGATGTTTGAAAGAGCTTGATGGCCTTGCTGGATACACAGAGGTTACCTTCCCTCTAGAGCAGTGGTACAAGCTTTTGTATTGGTGACCCCTTTCACATAGCAAGCATCTGAGTGCGACCCCCCCCCTTATAAATTAAAAACACATTTTCATATATTTAACACCATTATAAATGCTGGAGGAAAAGGTGGGTTTGGGGTCGAGACTGACAGCTCACGACCTCCCATGTAATAACCTCACGACCCCCTGAGGGGTCCTGACCCCCAGTTTGAGAATCTTTGATCAAGAGCCCACTGGAATATTCCTAGCAATCAAGCAGTTAAAAGCTGAAACGGCCATGTCAGAATTTAGTCTCCTGCCTGAACATGACATTAACTTTCCTGTCCATGTCACAACCTAGATAAACCCCATAGGACAAGTGAATAAAGGAACTTCTCCTATTCATCTTCCGTTTCCTGTCCCTTCCTCTCCCATGACAGAAAATGGTCCATTTCAGAAGCGCAGAGTGAAGGCTCCCTCCATCTCAGGGACCCCGTGACCGCGACAGAGACAGGAGGTGTGAGTATAAGCAGAACCTCACAAGCCAAGAATCACGTGTAGAGTCAGGTAGGAGAGTCCGGGCCTGTTTATTTCAATGGGGCATGATGTCATCATCACCGCTTAGGCTTTTCCACTCCAGTAAGGCGCCTGACACCATTACATGGATAGGCCCTGAGCCCCAAACAATGATGAATGGTTCTCATTATCGCAGGGTGCGGGGAGGTCTTTTCCCCTCCAGTTTTACACAGTCATACAAATCCACACACTGTTTCTCACAGAACCTGAGGCTAGCTGAAGAGGAAGATTTTCAGGGGAGGATCAGCGAGCTGAACCCACAGGTGAGTCTAACGCCATTATGATTTGTGTCAGGGTAGCTCCTAGAGGCCACAAACAGGCTCAGATGCTGGGTGTTGTCCCCAGAAGCACCTCACAATGCTCTTCGGCCCATTGTACACAGAGACATCTCACAGTAGATTAATGGCAGGAGCTGGGCGCTGAGTCCAGGTCTCCTGAGTCTCAGTTCAAGCCAAGACCATCCCTTCCTCTCTGAGCCTTACATCCAAACACCAGAGCAATGTCTAGGAGTTTGCACCTAGATTCCATTGGTTCCACCTCCAGTTTCCATATGTTTTTCAGGACACTTCCCACCAGGCTAATAAAGAGACGTTGTTTTTGCTTCCAGGCAGAAGTGCTGTGGGGGAGAACACGGGAGGAACTAAGGAACTTCCTAGTCACACAGCCCATCACTGGCTGGGAAGGGAGGAGCATCCACTCCCTTGGGGAAATAGTATGGTCCTCACTGGTTCTTATGCGCAGCTGTCACATGCAGGTAACCATCCTCATTCTGTTTGCACCTTCTGTCTCTTTAGCAAGGGATTTCCCAAATGCATGGGGGGAAAGCAATGTATTTTTAAATGGTAGGAGCAGAACGACTGGGGTAATTTGGGCCTCGGGCCCACAACAGGATCTGCTATCATGCTATTGTGGAAAACAGATCCTGTCAAATTAACTTGATATCTTTTATTTTTTGATGAGCTTACAAGTTTGGTTGATGAAAGTAGTAGTGCTGATGTAATATACTTAGACTTCTGCAAGGCACGTGACCTGATACTGCACGACCTTGTGATTAAAAAACTAGAACCATATAAAATTAACATGGCACACATTAAATGGATTAAAAACTGGCTAACTGATAGATCTGAAAATGTAATTATAAATGGGGATTTGTCATTGAGCGGGTCTGTTTTCAGTGGGGACCCGCAGGGCTAGGTTCTTGGTTCTACGCTATTTATCATTTTTTATCCATGACCTGGAACAAAACATACAATTATCACTGATAAAGTTTGCAGATGACACAAAAATTGGGGAAGTGGTAAAAAATGAAGAGGACAGGTCACTGATTTAGAGTGATCCAGATCGTGTGGTAAAGTGGGGCCAGCAAAGAATATGCATTTTAATGTGACTAAATATACATGTATATGTCTGGAAACAAAGAATCTGAGCCATACTTACAGAATGGGGGACCTTATCCTGAGAAGCAGTGACTCTGAAAAAGATGTAGGTGTCATGGTGGATAATCAGCCGAACATGAGCTTCCAATGCAATGCTGTGGCCAAAAGAGTTAATGGGATCCTGGGATGTCTAAACAGGGGAATCTCAAGTAAGAGAAAAGAGGTTATTTCACGTCTATATTTGGCACTGGCGCAACTGCTGCTGGAATCTTGTGTCCCGTTCTGGTGACTACAATTCAAGAAGGATGATGATAAATAGGAGAAGATTCAGAGAAGAGCCATGAGAATGAGTAAAGGAATAGAAAACACCTGCCTTATAGTGACAAACTCAAAGAACTCAATCTATTGAGAAGGTTAAGGGGTGACTTGATTACAATCTATAAGTACCTACATGGGGAACAAATATTTAATCATGAGCTCTTCAATCTAGCAGACAAAGATATAACACAATCCAATGTCTGGAAGTTGAAGCTAGACAAATTCCAACAGGAAACAAGGTACATTTTTAACAGCAAGGGTTATTAACCACTGGAATAATTTACCAATGGGCATGGTAGATTCTCCATCACTGACCATTTTAAAATCAAGATTGGATGTTTTTCTAAAAGATACACTCTGTGACTTATTTTGGGGACATTCTCTGTCCTGTTTCATACAGGAGGTCAGACTACATGATCACCACAGTCCCTTCTGGTCTTGGAATCTATAAATCCCACTGCAGAATTGGAGCCATACTTTGTTAGGAGGGAATTTGGGACTGAGGGTGAAAGATAAAAATTCAGCTTTTTTCACCGAAGTCAGCTAAAGGCGGACAGGTCTCACACGTTCTTAGAACTGGTTGACGTTTTTCATTCAAAATGTTGTGTTGATGACATTTCGTTTGTTTAAATGGAAATATGAGAATTTTGAGATGGTTTAAGCAAAAAGCAAAAAAAAAGAAAAGAAAAAAACAACTTTTTTTTTTAAATCTAGTTTTCTGGCACCAAAAAAGAAAAAAAAGTCTTTGGATTTCATTGTTTCAGGGGAAAAAAAACATTTCCAGACCAACCCTAGGGCTTCCCCCTTGTTACTGTCTCCAATAACATGACAAATAAAAACAACAAGGAGTCTGGTGGCACCTTAAAGACTAACAGATTTATTTGGGCATAAGCTTTCATGGGTAAAAACCTCACTTCTTCAGATGCAACATGACAAATAAATTGTCTCTCTGTAAGATCTGCATGGGATCACAACTGAATGAATTCCAGCTGAGAAAAACTCAGCCTGATGTCTCAGGTCATGGCTACACAGGAGCTCTCAAGGAAGTTAAGGCGAACAGAGGCAGCTAAAATGGGGATAAATAATATCTAAACTCCTTGTCTCGCAGCAGCGTTGTGGTTAGTTCATTCGTGTTTGAGATCCTCAGAGGAAAGGTGCTATAGAATGGCCATGTATTCAGAGTAGCGATTTGCTTGAATTTTGGCTCACCCCGGGCCATCTGCTACATTACACAGCACAGCGCATAGCTCTCTTCTACGGCCCTTAAACAACCTGCCCTATTGGAACCGGGAGCACGTATAGACGTACGAAATATGGCAGTGATGAAGAACGGGTACGGCAAGGAGCTTGGGGAAATTTAATCTCGATCATATTTTATTTTAAATAGGTCTTAACATTTTAGGACGATGATGATACTAAAACCTTATTTCCACAGGAGATGTCCGAACGGTACATTGTGCTGTTCCCCTTCCAGCTGTTGATTCTATCAGTGGATCACATGAAGAAGGCGTTTGTCTACCAGGTAAAACACAGGGTTCCCTTTGTACCGTGTAGAGCCCCTGTTCACTGGAGCACTGGGCTTCATCCATCAAGGCCCCAAGCTATCCCTTTGCTGTACGTCTGTGGCACAAATACAGTAACTAAATATCAGAACAGGGGCTCAACTAGAAAACTCTCTAGCTACAAAAGGAGCGTCCCGATCTGTGGGACTCCAAAGCAGAGGAAACCAGAGGGAGTCCCGGCCTGACCATCATCGGGGCGTGATGAGGAGGGAACAGACAACAGAAGTGGGAGAAAGAAATCACAGATGTATAGAATTATGAGCTACAGGAGCCAAATCAAAGAGTAAGGCATGTTGTCCAAAGCTTGGGGTGTGCCAACCTGGCAGGGTGATGGGGGGGAGGGGCACAGTAGGTGTATGAATTAGCATGGGGAGCACTTTACCACCACATGGCAGGGTTGAATAATAGCAATACACCCTCCTCCAATCACTTTCCATCCCTAGAGCTCAAAGCAGAACTAGATTTCAGCCATAGATTCTTTACAAAGGATGTCAGTATCATTATCTCCATTTTACAGATGGGGAAACTGAGGCACAGAGCGGGGCAATTACTTGCCCAAGGTCATCGGCAGAGCCAGAAATCAAACCCATGTCTCCTGAGTTCCAGGCCAGTGCTCTAGCAACTAGGTGATGCTGCCTCTCTTGAAAGAGCTGGGCCCAAGTGGCCTTTCATTTTCCTGAAGTAGGGGACCAGCTTTCAGGAGGCAGGGAAACACTGGATGTGGGGGAAGTAGAGCCTGGCGTTATGGGAGAGGGTGTGACTGGAAGAACGCGGAGAGGAGGGCGTCACAATGATTGCTTTCTAACAGTAATTCCCCACTGCTGCAGGGCCTGCTTCCGCTGGCGGGGATGAGTGTGAGGGACGTGCCGAGTGACACCGGCTGCATGTTTGAAATGATGGGTAAGCCTTCTTTCTAGACGCCTGTGAAAGGCTTAAACAGGTGGAAGATCCTCTTGTGATGACAGGGGAAAGAGGGCCACTGGTCCCTCTGTGTTCATTCCAGGCACCTCCTCATCCCTCTCCCCGTGACCAGGGGTGTCCATGTGCCAAGCGCATGCAACAGGGATAAGGCCCAGGCAGGGCTAGGGGCATTGGGATTCCCAATCTTCACATGTAAATGCGGCAGCCACTGATTCTCAAGCCAGCAAAGCTTCATTGTTAACTGTGACCCTTCGTGCTAAAGTCACCCTAAATGATAGATCCTCCTGAATCTGCTCCCTCAAAGTGCTGAGCCCACCTCTTAGAGGCCAGTGTCTTTTCAAGCAGAGCAGGACAACTGTCTAGTTCTGATGGGGACTAGCCCAGAACCCACCATCACGGACCACAAGACGTGGATGAGCTTGTCTCAGCATCAGGAATAGAACTGGTCCCAAAGGAGATGCCTGCAAGGCTGGCTACCAGCTTGTGAAGTCTTGGGGTGGTGGGAGGAATTCACCCATCAGACCCAGAGGCAGTTCTGTCTTCTTCCTGGGATGCCAGAGCTGTGTGTTTCCTTCCATAGGGCCCATGATAGAATCCAGGATCATCTCATGCCCGAGTCCAGCTGAATTCCACATCTGGGTTCTCAGCATCCAGCAGCACATCAAGATGGCAAATGCTCACTGTCCAGCTCACCCCAGCAATATCATTCCTTTCCTGGTAAGCCTGCCCTGCTGCTGGTGGTGGGTAAAGCCCGGAGTAGATGCGGAGTGAATGGGATGGGGGCAGGAAACATTAGTGGCTCCAGAGTGCGGAGAGACTGAAGTCCTCTGTGCATTCCCAGGTGGGGGTATGATGCACCGAGGCCAGAAACAAAATACCAGAGCGATGGACACCAGGCCCATCAGCTGCAGTGAGCCCAGCCACCCCAAGCACAACCCTGTGCTACCTGAACTGACAATTAACAACCTGTTCTAGTGGCTGGAGGCAGACTCTAGACGGAGATGTGACCCCTTCCTCCAAGCCAGTGTACACCCTGAGGACACCACAGATCCATCATAAGCTGTAGAGAGCAAGTCTGCTAAAAACACTGTGAACTTTCATACCACTGGCATTTAGTTTTTCTAACTGGCTGAGACACATTCAGCCGAACGACTGGTTTTCTGAGGCACAGAACGGGGCTGTGATTGACAGACCATAGGGAAATAGTTAGTCAGGCCAGACGTTCAACCTTCCCGTTAGTTACTGTCCCAAAAAGGAAGATTTGGTCTGAAGTGTCTACTGGCCTGTACCATACAGAGCCTCATAAGACACAACACAATGTCATGAAGTGCTACCAGAGAACAGGCGTACACTGAAGTTGAGAATAGTCATGCATTTGGATGCTACTGAGGGATGGCATATTTTAATGCAGTGAATATTCTTAAGGTTTTTCATCCAGTTCTCCCCTTCAAATTCTGTCTTCATGTTTCTAACTAGGAAAGGTTCAGATAAGCCCAGACCCAGCCTAGTCCGTCACTCCTCTCTCGAGCCTGACCACCTGAAAGTTCAGTTAAGGGTCCTCTTCTTCCAATCACCTACTTAGTGTAAGGATGTTTCAGGACCAATTCAAACAGGCCCACGGGTTACCTCACAAACCCAAGGAAAGCCGACAAACCCACCGCTCACACCGAGTTCTTAGATCTTATTCCCCTTTTTAGCAATAACATACCTAGCAGTCCTGTTACATGACAGGGACTTTCCTTGTTTTCCCTAAGCACCCCCAAAAATACAATAACAGAGTGTTCAGATCTTAATATTCTTTGCCAGGAACCTTTGTTCACACTTTTCCATCTCTAAAAGATTATACAGATGTTATAACACCCACACAGGCCTACAAAACCTACATCTCCATTGCTTATACATCTACTAATGCATTGCTAATCAATGGTCCACTAGATACAGATTAGGTCTTTATTGTGTGAGATGGGGTAAGCCCACCTAACCAATGCGTAACTCCCTTACCCTTAGCGACTCATCCCCCTTCCAGCAATGGCTGCTTCACCCAACCTGTCCGTCACTAAGTCTCCCTTTCAGAGAAAGGCCCACTCCACTCCAGTGCAGCAAGACCAAGGCACTGCTTGATTGTCCCCGCTGCTCCTATGTGCTAAAACGTAGCTGTGCTGTAGGGCTTACAGATTGCACAGGGGACTGAACAACCTGAAGTGTGTAAAATCTCAGGGACGGGGAGAGAATAGGCCACAGTGGTTGGTTGGTGAGAAAGGCCTTGACTAAATATTTTTCTCAAATTTTCCAACAAGGGGAAAGGGTGTTCAGGCTTATTCTTATGCCATTTAAGAGACGGGCCTGATTAAGAACTCCAGGCCCAAACCGCTTTGAATTTGGGGAAAATTCTCATTTGGATCAGGCCCATTTCTATAACTGGGCCAAAACAGAACCTCACATCACACGAAATGTCCCCTCCCAAACCTGGGGGAAGTTTAGCTTCAGATGCAAATTTATGTAAGGTACTTCTATGGACCCCATTCCTGTAGTATCTAAGCACTTCACACTCTGTAATATCTTTAGCCTCACAACGTCCCCGTGAGGCAAAGCAGTGCTAATATCCCCATTTTACAGATGGGAAACTGAGGCACAGAATGGCTACGTGACTTGCCCAATGTCACACAGGAAGTCTGGGGCAGAGAAGGAACTTGAGCCCAGCTCTCTTAAATCCTATGCTAATGCCATAACCAGTGGAACATTCATCTAACACCTTCAAACCTCTAACAAACATCACACTTCTATTTTTATTCTCTTCTGTATTGCATTCTGATCTGTCTCGGAAAAGGTTCCATGTGATGAGCAGTGGAAGAAACGGAAGCTGATGAAGCATCTGTTTTACACCACCATTCTGAAGTGGGAAGGGAAACCCCTCCAGCACCTAGGACGGATACACTACCTGGCCATGGTGCAGGTGGCTTATGCCAGCATGGGGGTAATGTACAGCATCTATTGCTCTAAAACATGTGAATCACCTTAGAAGGACTGGACGCCCCTGGAGCTTGGGTTCACATGGAGTCACTGGACTGAGATAGCCTGGGGTCCTAGCTAGATGAGTGCATATGGGAACTACAGCTGGTCAGGAATTTTTCAACCTATCAGTTTTTCACCATAAGATGCCGATGCCTCAAAACCAAAACTGTCTGAGAAACATACATTTCTGAAATGAAAAGTGTTGGGGCTTTTTTTGAGGCTAGATGACTTTTCATTTCAAAATTTTAGTAAATTTAGAGTCAAACAAAAGTTAGAAGGGTGGAAATGTCAAAATTAAAACATTTCAAAATTGTCAAAACCAAATGATCTGATTAACCCAAACTGGAATTTTGTCACGGTTTGTTGGTTCACAAGAAATTTCGAGATTACAATGTTTCTTCCCAATTTAAAATGGCAGAACTTTTCTAAATCTCAAGAATTCTCATGGGCTGGGAAACCCTAAATGAATCATCAATGACTTTTGGCTTGTGCGACATGATTATTCCATAAGCAATCTAAAAGAAATCAAGTGTCAGCCAAATAGTCTAGTGAAAAAGGTTACCACAGTATCAAAGAGACAGACACAGATGATTTGTGGGTATGTAAAATATCCCTCAGAAGTAGGGTGTGAAAAAGAAGCAAGTGTGAAAAATTGGGACGGGGGTGGGGGGTAATAGACATCTATAGAAGAAAATGCCCCAAATATCGGGACTGTCCCTATAAAATAGGGACATCTGGTCACCTTACTCATAAGGTATCAAATACCTGTGTATTGTGATGTAGAGTGAGGTACATACCTATACAAACACACAGACACATTGCATTTACATGCAGCTATCTGTGAGGGGGGAAATAACACAGATTCTAAACTGATCAGTTTCGTAAGCCTTGTGAATTCTATCTCATATATACTGTAGAGGATGTTGTCATGTATTTCTGTCCCAGATATGGACTGGCTACAGAGCTTGCTTATACACCCCAGATGTGTTCATCATAAGATCCTTTAATGCTCTGCCAGGTATGACTGAAAAGGCTAGCTTTAATACGGTATTTTGCACATCATGTCACCTAGTGGCTGAACAGTATAATGCAGCCTAGCATTCCATGACAGATGACCTGTCAATATTTTATATTGTAGCTATAGCAAACAAAGGGGAAATACCTGCTTGTGGGGTGTGTGATGACGATGACTGAATGCTTGAAAGTGACCCTGTGATTTAGGATCTCTCTCCACACCCATTTTACACCACTACACATTCTGCTGTCAAGCTAAGACTGCCCTATTAAGTACAAGTTAGTGACTTTGCCATGCACCTCTCTCTGCAGGACTTTAAAGAGCGGCTGCTGGTGCTGTTTCCAGAGGATCTGGTTTTCCTCTCCGTCGACAGAGAGAGAACCGGCATTGCGTATGAGGTAAATAATGAAGCAGGTGTGGGGACTGACTTGGGAAGAAAGGTTACCGAGCCTGTAGCGCGTGGTTAAAGGAGAGCTAAGGGGGGAATCCAAGAACCACCCTACAGGTGTTGGAAGGGAGAGGGGTTGATTAGGGTGGCCCAGGGAGGAATAACGAGGAGATATGGGATGAAGCTGAGCTAAGGAAAACTTGAACTGAATATCAGGAAACGTATCCTAACAATGAGAGCGGTGGAATCTTCTCCCAGCTGTAGAAACCACCATGCTTGGGATATTTAATACTAGCCTGGGCAATCCTGCACTAGTCTGAGGAGACGCACTTGGTGACTTCATACCCCTTCTCATTTCCCCCACCTCTTCTCTGGCAATTCCTAGTCAGGCTCTGTTAGAGTCCTTAAAAATCAGTGGGGTGGTGTATCAAATGGCCTCTGATCTCCATTTCTGCCCTAGCTCAGAGCTAACCCCCAGGACGCTCAAGGTAACTTCAGCTCCTAAACTTCAAAGCAGTCGCCACATGGGCTGACATCTGTACTGCTGAGTAACGGAAACTGAGCATGACAAGGTGGGTGAGCAAATATCTTTTACTGGACCAACTTCTCACCCACCTTGTCTCTCTGATATCCTGGGACCGACACCGCTACAACAGCACTGCAGAAACAGAGGCAGTTACTTTCCAAGGAACTGCAATTAGAAGAACATTGCATCCAGAGCAAAAGATGCAGCAACAAAAATAACACGAAGGAACCACAGAGACAGAGCTGGGTCCTAAATATCCGTATTTGCTAAATAGACACATACATCCTGCTGCTCTGACTGGATGCTAGCAGCTTCTATAACATAGCACACCATGAGCACTATTAGAGGGAGGCTACCCTGTGCCTGTACACTGCAGGCATTTTCTCTTTCCTTTTCTCTTTGAAGGGAAAACTCCCTCTAGCTGGGATCCAGGCAAAGGAGAAATCTGCTGTGCTGGGGCGGCTGGAATTTGAAATCACAGGTATGCCAGGGATTGATGATCGTGGTGAGAACTGATTGTGCCATGAGGATTTTTGCATTGCAATGGAATCAGCTGTCCCTTCCGTAACTGTTTAGTCCAGGCCTGTGGTAAGGTGGCCCCAGGTGAGGACACTAGGCTAGACAGGCCGTGTTTAGCTAATGGGGCTACAGGCTCTGCCTGTGACCAGCAGCCTCACTGAAGGATCCTCTTCCCAGCCATTATCTGAGCCCTGCCTTTTCTCTACCACAAGAGACTCTAGCTACATAAAATCAGCCTCCTCTCCCATCCACACCCTTCTGCTCAGGCTACACCTAACCCAGGCCGGAACACTCACCCCCCAGTGCACTCGCCTTGCTACTGGCTATCAGGCTTTTTGTGGTCTTCTGTGTTCCCTGATTGGCCCATCTGCTCCAGCCCTGTCTCAATTACTCCACCCTGTACACCTGTGAGAGATCTGAGCCTGTGTAGGGAGGGGAGGAGGCGGGGGGGGGGGGGTTAACTCTTTGCCTGCTGGGACGCAGCTGGAATACCTGTGCCCTCTCCCAGTGTATGCTGATAACACATGGGCCAAGAAGGATGCGTGGACTATTCCTGCACCAAAACGTTCCCACATGCCTCACTGTTCTCTTGGCAGGAAACCTGACGGAACCGATCCTGGTCACCTGCTCCACCGCTGAAGATTATGAAAAATGCCTCTTCTACCTACAAAAGGTCCTTGTCAGACATGACCCCCATACACTTTCTTTGCTCTGTGGCTGTTGTGGCTTCTGCTTTTCCAACCTGGGACTTTCCCAACCTTACGCACAACTGCTTATCCGCCTCCTACTCCTCCCCCTCCCCCCCCCCCCCATAAGGGTCCTCCATGATTCAAAACCAGTTAGCGCTCAGGGTGACCATTCAGCTTCCTTGGAACTCATCCTCCCACCTAAAGGGTTCATCATGGGGGACCACAGTACTTTTTCCTAATCAGAATGTAAGTGTGTATCACATACAATCACCCTGGAGATTTGAACACCTCACCTCCACTGCAGAAAGCATAAGCCACTACAGCTTGACCTAAAGGGCAGAGACCGCTAGCTAGTCACTTTTAGTAGAGTCATATGCTCTGTGGATCATGCACAAAGGGAGACACATGGCATATACTGAACATTTGATTGCCTCTGCACCATACTTGGGGTTCACAAAAAGGTGATGGTGAACTGGGCTGCAAGATTTTAAAAGTAGAAAAGCTCTGAGCCCCTTGAGAACTTGGATTGAGAAAGGCTGCACCTTTTCTGAATGCTTAAAATCTTAAAAGCGCTTAAAGTCTTTCCAGCAGCATTGCTGTATTAGTGCATTAATCTGCTGACATCAATCTGTTCCAGCCTGAGCAAAACCTTGACACTGTGACTGTCCAGCCACCACCAATAGTGCCGAAGAAATCGCTGCAGCGTTAGAACTATGGAGCCTATGGAAAGGGCACAGTGAAAGCGCTGACTGGAGAGGCCAAACTGATGGCTAAGGATGCTGGAGGAACGAGCCCACCACTGGCAAAACTAGAGATGGACCAGAAACAACTTGAATCCAAACCCCTTCAGACTGAGAAGGTTGAATTGTGAGTCCTCGATCTGAACCTACCCTGTGGGGTATGGTCCCCGGCTGGACTCATTCATTTGTGCCCAGATTAGCTGCTGTTCCCGATGGCCTGTTGGAACCCCCTGGATATAATCCCGGTTGATCAGACTCCTTGGGGAGGAATCCTTCCTGGTTTGATCACTTTATTTATTGGCTGCTGCTTCTTGGAGAGAGAAATAACCTAAGGTAGTGTGTAAATAGGATGAATAAAAGTCCAAGCCTTGTGCAGAAAGGACCATTCCTGTGACAGAGTTTAAGGCCAGACGGGACCGCCCAATCATCTAGGCTGACCTCCCGTATAGCACAGGCCACCAACACCCGCACACGAAACCCAGCACCCAGAATGAGACCAAAGTATCACAGCCCAGAGGAGACTAGACCAGTATGTGCCACAGGCAGAGACTAGGAGGGATGGAGGTGCACCAGTGCCTGAGGCCCATGAAGGAGCAGGGAAGTAATCAAGTGTGATATACCCAGATAATCCTGACTAGTGACCTGCACCCACCTGCTGCAGAGGAAGCTGACCCCCACCCCGCCCACCGTCACTGCCAATCTGAGTTGGGGGCAAATTCCTTCCCGACCCGACATATGGCGATCAGCTAGACTCTGGGCATGTGAGCGAGAACCAGCCAGCCAAGCATCTGAGAGAGAGACTGCTCGGTGTCATGTCACAGGCCTGGCCCTCCCCATCCAATGGCCCCTCTCTGCCCGTGGCCATCCCGTACACTTCCAAGGAAGGAGATTGATAAAAAGAAAACCGGGATGCATTGGGAAGTGAAGGGAATCCCTTCCTGACCCCTGCAGGTGGCTGGCTGAAGCTCTGTGCATGAGCTTTTAGATGTAAATCAGAAGCGACCCCAAGGGCTGCCCAGCCCTGAGCCCCACCCTCACAAGGAACCCCATCACACTCTCTCTCAAAACTAATTAAGTTGTTTGCTTCCCAGCTCCTACTGGGAGGCTGTCCCAGGACCTCCCTCCTTGGATGGTTAGAAACCCTCTTCTAATTCCCAGCCTGAAGTGGTTTAGGGCCAGTTTACCCTCATTTGTTCTTATGCTAACGTTGTCCTTTAGCTTAAATAGCTCTTCTCCCTCCCTGGTGTTTACCCTTCCCCCCGCCCCCTGGACGTATTTAAAGAGCGTAATTGGGTCACTTCCCGGGGGTCCCAGGTTCTGAGGCACCTCACTACCACCTGCCCTTAGCATGAGGCAGTGGTCCGTGCTTGCAGTGGATCAGCTCCCTGAAACCACCAGCCTCTGGCAACACAAGCACTCCCTTCCAGGTGTCCACTGGCCTCATGCTCCCTCTGTGGGTGTTAGCAATGAGCACACACTGACCCCTGAGTCCTCCGAGCAGCCCTCTGGAGCACGCACCCCTGGTCCACTGAGGACTCCCAGAACTCTCAGATCCGCTATTCCCAAAGCTGGCAAAAGTCAAATCAGGAGCCCCACTTTACTGAACCCACCACACTTAGATTTGTGTATATATATAGAGAGAGAAAGAGAAAACAAGACTACGTTTATTATTAAAAACAGAGATTCAAGTGATCGTGGGTAAGAATATTGGACATAAATGGTTACACAGAAAACAAAATCATACCATATGTCCTAGAGCCTAAACTTAAAACAAGGCATTCCCCTGTCTCCTACAAGATAGCTTATCCCGAGTCCTTTTCCCAGTGTTTTCAACCAGATGGCTCGAGATCCCCTTTTCACAAAATCAAGCCAGATGGCAGCTTGTCTTCATGGAAGGAGCCAAGGGTGTCTTTCTGCTCCCCCAAATATACCAGAACAAACCTTTGATGTTCACCTTCAAAAAGGGTCCTCCCACCCCCACTGTTTACCTCTTCCTGTTAATTTCCTTCTGAAGTCTCTGCCAGCACTTCAGCAGCATTTGACTCAGCATGCTAATAGATTGTATTGTATGACACACAATACCCTGTGATCCACCAGGGAGGTAAGTGTCTCCCGCCCCATGTCTGGAGAAATCGGTCTCAAGACACCCTACCTTTCACTGGCCTGCTTTTACCTACAGACCTAGCAAACATATTCTTAGTATATATACACAATTCCTCACTTCTTCTCTGTCCATACATCTCACAACGGTTAGGCTGACCAGTGCAAAACAGGCTCTCAGTAGAGAACTACACGATCCCTTTTGGTGAACCCACGGGATCCTCGTGCCCTGTGCCAGTTGGCATCAAGAGCATCCTTGAGTCACAGTAATCATATTGCCTTCTTTTTGCTAGGCCAAACAAGCCAAGCTCTCATAAGATAGGCCCTCCATCCCCCTGATCATCCTAGTAGCTTTTCTCTGCACCTCTTCCAGTTTGAATGTATCTGCCATGAACATAGACCTGTCTCTTCCTTGTGTTGGTATGAATCTGTTTTATGTCCTGTCTTGCAGTTCTCTATACTGAGAGAACTATATGCGGGCAGGGGACTGGACTCGATGACCTCTCGAGGTCCCTTCCAGTCCTAGAATCTATGAATCTATACTTCATCCTCATTTTTCCTTAGGCTCTGGTCCCTGGCAATCTCTATCATCTCTTACTCTCTTCTCCAGGGACTGGCTTCCCTTCTTTCCTTCCTCACCACCCCATTGTCTGCCTCCTTCTCCTGCTCATACCCCAGTGCAGCAAACCTGTTACTCGGCCACCACTAGCTGTTCTTTTCCTCTGCCTTGTTCTCATGGTCATGTTCTCCCATGGATCACCCTCCTCTTCTGGCATTTCACCCTCCGGGTCCTTTTGTTCAGCAGGTGTCCGCAATTCTCGAGTTGTCTGTGTCACCTGCTCTCTCCTCTCCGGCATTATACCTTCAAATCCTTGTCTGAATTCCATCATCTCCAGGGGCATCTCTAAGCCTTGGATCTTCTCTGCCATGAGCTCTGTCAAGCGAATTTCATGCATAAGTAGCTTCCCGCAGATACCCAGTCAAGGATGCTGTACATCCTGCAGCTTCTGTATCCGACCATCTTCTTTGTCTTCTCACCTCCTCAGGTCACTTCTAGTGCTGCCTCAGTAGCCATCGTCTTCCTTTCCTAGACCCTATTCCTAGAAAAAAAGAAATGGGGGGCAACCCAAACTGCCACAGAAATGCTGATCTCCACGGTTACCTGCTACCTGTTTGCATTCAAGTTCGCTAGTGACTGGCTTTTAAACCTTACCAAGCGAGGTCAGCACCTCCCTTTCCATATTACATCCATATTTAGGAGCCTAAAGCAATGGCCTGATTTTTAAAGGTGCTAAATAAATTAATGGAGATATCCTATCTCTTAGAACTGGAAGGGACCTTGAAAGGTCATTGAGTCCAGCCCCCTGCCTTCACTAGCAGGACTGAATACTGATTTTGCCCCAGATCCCTAAGTGGCCCCCTCAAGAATTAAACTCACAACCCTGGGTTTAGCAGGCCAATGCTCAAACCATTGAGCTATCCCTCCCCACACAGCTCCCATTGGCTACCATGGGACAACTCACATTACTCATGTAAGAGCTGCAGGATTGGGCCCTTAATTTTTGTTTCAAGAGCTACTCATGGTGTTTCCAGAACTCAACATGAATTCTCCATCCATAAGCCACTGGTCCGGGCTATCATCTATAATGTGAACTGACCGCCCACAGTTTTGTTTCTTATCATAAACAACCAAAAGAGCATCAGGTAACTCAGGAAATGGTGTCCGTTTCTAAGAAATCTGCCTTTGGGTCATAGCTTAATCAGACTTCTGGTCTGTTAATGACATCTTGTGTATTTTCCATAAACAGTAAAATCTGCCTTGAGAGAGGCTTGAGGAATTGACAAATAACAGGTGCTAGACAGAGGTGGCTCTTCTGATAAAAAGAGAAGAAGAACTGAACACAATATGCTTGAGACATTCTAGGGGTCACTCTCTCAGGGTCAAGATAGTTTCCAGGAAGGATGGTGTCTTGTTTAGAATCACAGAACTGGAAGAGACCTCGAGAGGTTATCTAGTCCAGTCCCCTGCACTCAAGGCAGGACTAAGTATTATCTAGACCATCCCTGACAGGTGTTTGTCTAACCTGCTCTTAAATATCCCCAATGATGGAGATTCCACCACCTCCCTGAGCAATTTATTCCAATGCTTAACCACCCTGACAGTTAGGAAGTTTTTCCTAATATTCAACCTAAACCACCCTTGCTGCAATTTAAGCCCACTGCTTCTTGTCCTGTCCTTAGAGGTTAAGAACAACAATTTTTATCCTTCCTCCTTGTAACAACCTTTTATGTACTCGAAAATACTATACATATACTTTTGAATAGGTTTCATTGTATATTGGAGAGAGAGAGAGAGAGAAAGAAAGTGTGTGTGTGTGTGTGTGTGTGTGTGTGTGTGTGTGTGTGTGCGTGTGCGCACACACGCGTGCTTTTGGGATTGGGACTGAAATTTAGACCTGAACTCAGATTCAAATTTTGCAGTGACACAAACACAGATCCAAATAAAGATACAGAGCTCTCTGAACGGAAACTGTAATGTATGAAGATTTCTTTGCCTAGGGACTCTGCACGGGTAACTTTTGTTTTCTTTGAACCACGTCTCCATCTGTTGCTGAAATGCCCCAGGAGTTACAATCACGCACAGTTAGGGGTTTCCCCCCTGAATCAGAACCATGAGACGCCAAGAACTGAACTGATTTTTCCGTCCATAATAAGTCCTTGGCAAGCAGTTAGATAGGTAGGAAGTAGAAATGTTTCTTTAGCCAGGCATAAAGTGGATGGGCCACTCTGCGAACTTCCCCCATGGACTATAGCTGTGTTCAATGCATCAGTACTAACAGACAGCGCCACCTGCTAGTCCATCAAGAGTTGAAACTGTTCTGCTAGTCCCCGGCCTATCAAACAGTTTTGCTTCTCCTTCTTGACCATGTTAGCATTATCTAAGCACTGTTCTCCAGCTCCGATGATACTAAGTAGCTGGAAAACTGGCTTACCCGGCTGTCTGGAAATCCCCAGTTCCTACAGCAGAGGAGGTGTTGAGAGGGGAGGGAGGATTAAAATAGATGATACTGCTGGTTTGGACTGTGGGCAGAGCCATTGGAGGGCACAGGCAGGGCCAGATTAAGGTTTGGAGGGGCCTAAGGCTAATGGGAGGGAAAGGCCTAAGTATGAATGACATTGTAAAAAAAACCCGATGAAGTCATCAAACATTTCTCTACATACATATTTGCACATTATTTATTTATGTAAAATTAACATGTTTATTCTACTCTCGCGACACGCAATTCTTCAAACAGATACTTCTGAGTGAGAGGTAGCACAAGGGCTGCTACGCTCTCTTTCTCTTAGGCCACCTTCCTCCTAGGTGGTGGAGTGCTCATCTGTCTGAGGATGAACACTGCAACATTCCCCATCCTGCTCACCTCTTTCCACCTTGTGCTTCTACCCTCAGCTCTTCACGGGGCACAGTGCAAAGCCAAGCCCTGTAGGTGTTTCCCGCAAGCTATGGACTCTACACCAGAGGTTCTCAAACTGTGGTCTGTGGACCACCGGTGATCCGTGACCTCCATTCAGGTGGTCCATGGATAGTTCCCTCTAAGGTACACGCCTGGGCGGTGGCACACAAGAGAATGAAGGACCACCCACCTAATTAGTGGAGCCACGCAGGCGTGGCTCCACTAATTAGGTGCCTGGACCCTGGAGAAGACGCACATGTAAGGTGAGGTGGTGGCCTTGGGGGGATTAAGGGGTAGGTGGGAGGGGGCAGTGGGGTGAGAAGAGGGGGTGGGGGGAATTTGGGACATACAGGGCTGCGGCGGCCAAAGAGGTGACTTTCCCCAGCTCCAGAGCTGCGGCTGCTGGGGAGAAACGTCCCTCCTTCCCAGCCTCAGCTCTGTGGCTGCTGTGGCAGGGGAGTGACCCCTCCTCCTTCTCACATCCATTGCATTAGAAAGGTAAGACTACTGATATTAAAATATGAGTTGTGTGCTTTTATTTGTAGAACAAATTTTTTTTAATTATTTTTTTTTATATAGCGCTTTTATCCAAAATGCTTTACAATAGTTAGCTAACGGTACAAATAATGTTTGGAAAGATAATTAGGGGGCCCACCGAGACCCACAGCAATTTTCAAGTGGTCCATGAAAAAAAAAGTTTGAGAACCACTGCTCTACACCACACACCCTATCTCACTCTGGGAGGCAGCCAGCTTTTATTATGTAAAAGAAAACCACTCAGGAGTAAAATCCAGTGAAGTAGAGGAAATAGTAGTGGGAAAATGACATTGGGTGGCATTGTATTTTAGGCGGTCTTGCTCTGAAAGCTGCCTCCCAGTGTTGCACTGGCTGAGGACAATGAATTACTGTTTTCATATTGAACCCAAATATTATTTGTGGGATGATACCCAATTTGTGTAGTTAATCTCCAGTGATTCACCACATCAGGCCACTTGGTCACAAAGCTCTTCCACAATTAGAATCATAGAATAGAATCATAGGACTGGAAGGGACTTCGAGAGGTCATCTAGTCCGGTCCCCTGTACTTATGGCAGGACTAAGTATTGTCTATTCTAGAATGTGTGATCAGCAGCTCTGACATAAGGCTTTTTAAGCATGAGTTCTGTGTGCACAAGCCCCCTACGGTTTGCATTTGTTTGTTTTAAGCTTTCTGTAAGAAAAAGGTAACAGCTAGAAGTGACACAGATCTTTAGATGGTTGCCCAGTCATAATATTTAGCACTTCTGTACCATGTTAGCTCCTCAGAATCACTGTACAAACATTAAACAAACTTAATCTAAAGCCTTTCAGCTTTTGAATGACTAGGAGTTGACAAAACAGAGCTATTCCCTGTTGTGTTCTCTGCCCCGCTGAACAAAAAGACTTCACTGAAAATCAGCATCTTAAAAGAACCATTAAGGATCTTTCAAAAGAACAGTCCAACCAAGACTGCTGTAGTGACACCCTTGTTACATCAGGTCTGTTTTTCGTTTCAGGCTGGTGTAGAATGAAGGGAGAGCTTCCTGTTTCGTTTGCCTGTGTAAACCAAGCAGACCTTGCTTAATCTTTTCCCCTTAAAGTGCTCAGAGGTTAAGGGAGGAAAGTGAATGAGATTCTGCCTATACCAGGTGTGAAAAAACAGAAGGGACCAAAATCTAGTCTTGTGCAAAAATCTGTTCTCCCTGAAGTCAATAAGGCTACCAGGTGTAATTGTCAGCAGGAATTGGCCTGTGTTCTCATTCCCGTCTTGAATCACATTCCAGGTTTACCCAACATTTTCCACTTGGGAAAGAAGTTAGTTTGAGTTGCTGCAGAAAAATGAGGACTAACTTCAGGTTTATTTAGCTTTAAATTTTTGGAATGAAACTCAAAAGAAATCAAATGTGAGGTATTTTTATGATGGATTGAACGGCTAGAGAACCAGCAAATGGACAGAACCTGCCTTTAGCCTATTCAGCCAGTCTTTCTATCATAGCCTGCTAAGAAGTGGATTTAGAATCCTTGCGGGAGAGGGGAGGGAGAAACCTACAACATTGTATGTTGAGCTTCCTCCAGCGCTTTTGCAACCCCTTAAAAGTACAGAGATGCGTTGGCCTGTGGAACTGGGCTGAGCATAATGGAAGAACTTGGTGGCCTGTGCATCCCAGTACAGAAAAACACACCAAAGAAAAAAATTGGATGTCTTTGATTTTTAGTACAGTTCAATACAGTATTGAACCCAGTGCATCATAAAACTGAAGCCCCTCGATGGAAGGTTCTGTAAAAGTTAAAGGACTGGGATCCAGAATGGGATGGTTTGTTTTGTTTTTCCTACAAATGGGTGGGAATTCGTTCCTTATACCTGGGAGGGGCAGCAGTTCTGGCTGGAGCTGGATAGAGTGTGGGCAGGTTCTGTGCAAGCTTCCCACCCTACCGCTGTGGTACTGCCGCTTCCCCCCGCCACTCACCAGTTGTCCAGAAACAGGACCCAGCACACACAGAAGATGATGGTGACGAGCACTAGGACTCAGCGTCCTGGAGCTGCCTGCCAGCCTCAGCAGAGGAGAGGGACAGAGGGAGCTTCTTCCCCCCTGACAGCTAAGCAGAGCTCTGGAGAAATGGGGGGGGGGGGGCAATGCCTGCTCAAACTACACCCACGGCTGGCACGGGTTCCCGTGGTAACCGGATTTTTAGCATCCGGTCACCAGTGTTAACCGGATCCCCGGCAACAACGTGTTCCTGCAGCGCGGGGAGACACAGCAGGCTGCTGGCTGAGCTCCTGCCAAGCCAGGGGGGCTGCTTTGCCTTTCCTGCTGGCAGGAGCGCTCCAGCAGGGCTGCGTGAGCAAGCTCCCCCGCCTCACCCAGCCGCGCCCCCTGCTCGACCAGTAGGGCCTAAAAATAGGAGGGCCTAAAGCGATAGCCTTATTAGCCTAATGGTTAATCCGGCCCTGGGCACAGGAGTGGAATAGCAGGGGTGTGCAAGGGTAAGAGCCAGGTGTCTATGGAAGAGCTGAGTGGAGAAAACTTGCTCGGTCCAGTCAAGGGCAGGGAGATAAATCCGCCAAAAGAAGAGAATTTAAAAACAAACAGAAAACAGCCACCCAAACCCCCACAATTGTTCTGAATCTCGGCTCACTTCAGATCAGCTCTATTGATATACGAGTCAGATCTAATGTTTATTTTGCCTTTACAAAAGGTCACAAGAAGATTTTTTTTTTAAAACATACATAGTAAACAAAATGGCTGTCTAAAGGAAAGACAATGCACAGAATGACAGCTTCCAAACACTCACACCTGGGGCAGCAGCAACAGCCTTTGCTTAGCTGGCAAGTTGGAACAAGTAAGACATTCACTTTAACAGTAGCAAGGGAACCCCTGGGATAGCGCAAAGCAGCATAAGTGCACCAGAACCTAAACTCTTTGACAAAGCCAAAGCCATCCTTTGGGGTCCGTTCCCTCTGGGTCCTCCCGTTCACCCCAGCTGTGGATCTGTACATTCCACAGCTGGAGCAGAACAAACCCCGTTCTCTTCCTCGTTTTTATCATTTGGCTGATGTGATTTAGCCGCACCCGTGAGAGTCATGGTAAATGTTGAAGAATTAATGGGGAACTGGTCAAATTTCACAAGGTGGTGGGTGGAGGATGGAGGAGTAAATATTGCTTTTCCCAAGTAAGAATTATACTTTGAAATCTCTGGCTGAAAGGCATTAGAGAAGCATCAAAGGCTTTACAAACACCAGTTATGTGACACAATGCCTCTACTACAGATACGGAAACCGAGACACAAACAGGTTAAGTGACTTGCCCAAGGCCAGATACCAAGACAGTGGCAACATTAGGAGTCCAGACTTCTCATCCTGTGCTATAACTCACAATCCTTCCCACCTGATCTCACCCTTACAGTTACTGCACTAAAATCACAACATTCGGTAATACACACAAAAGAAAGCAAGCAAAACAATGTTAGAACAATAAATCCCCATGGACCCCTGCTCTGGCAGTACAAGGGTGACACATTGAAATTACGGGAACGTGTCAGTGCGAGGAATCCAACAGTCAGCCCAAATGATTACAGAATGTGCGATCAGGAATTGTAGAGACATACCGAATTGCTTTCAAAATACTTCCGAGCTGATGAGATTCCTCTGTTGAGCAGGCCTTATCAATGGGACTGCATTACATTCTTTTTACATGTCTGTACAGCTAAGGATAACATAGTTTATTATCATTTAATAGAAAAATTCAATTTCTATTCACCACACATTAATATTTCCAGTGCTTGCCTTAACTTATAGGCGTCACTTCATTATCTCGCCAGAAATCAGAGGAGGAAATTGACGTCCTGGTTTGAGGTAGGTGGTATTTGCATGTTCTTTATATGAACTCTGACTCAAAACCTCATCCTGGTTCAGGGAGCTTTTAGTCATCAAGAGATTTCTCTCCAAAGTTATCAGTCTTTCCTGGAACGGGGGGGAGGGCAGAGCTGGGAAACTACATAGCAGTCAGACGGTGTCAAAGAAAGACACTGAGTCTTAGCCAAAAGGCCACATCCTTTGATGCAAAGTAGCTCTGTTGAAGGAGATTGACCCCAAAGATGAATCAGAATATCAGGGATCTCAGAAGATCATGTAGTCCAATCCCCTGCTCAAAGCAGGACCAATCCCCAACTAAATCCCCAAATGGCCCCCTCAAGGATTGAACTCACAACCCTGGGGTTTAACAGACCAATGCTCAAACCACTGAGCTATCCCTCCCCCTAACATGAAGGAGGATGTGCCTTTTGAAGTTCTTGGGAGATCACACAGGAGGATGGACTCTCTGTGCCTGACCAGGGACTTGAACCCTGGCCCCTCAGATTAAAAGTCTGATGCTCTACCAACTGAGCTAGCCAGGCCAATTTGAGGAGTTAGCCTTTTAAATTAAGGCAGAAGGGATTCATTCTACCAGTGGTGGTACATCATTATAGCCCCACTGAAGTTGCTGGTCACGTCCACTGCACTTCGCCAATTTATACCAGCTGAGGAGCTAGGACTTGGGGGCACGATTTTCCCTCGGCCCTGCCCAAAAATGTGAGTCGTAGCCTTTGTTTTGTTTAGAAGCTGGGTGGGGATTATTTACAAAGCAGATTCTTTATGGTTTGTAAATAGGCCTCAGGTTGGGTTGCTGATTGTTTGTATTTTTAATTGACTATTCTTCAAACAAAAATGGCTCCCGGGGCAAAAATTCTCCATGTAAATGTTCTCTGAGGTGTCATGGAACCCAAAACACCCCCATGTTCTCCTATCGCTAAGCCAAGGCTCTTGATCTGCTGCAAGAATCTCTGCAAACACACACAAGGGCCTTTGATTGTCTCCAGAGCAGGGCTCACAGACGCGTTAAGTGACGTAGCCTCAGACTGGAAACTATATAGGGACAAGAGCTGTGCACTGAGATTTGCGCCATCAGCAAAAGCGTCAAGGAAATCCTGTTTCCACCTGAGAGCAAAACTATTTCACAGATTCAGAGAGCGCTCCCCTTTTTCACCTACAAACGGAAGGCAATGCGGGGCAAGTAGAATGCAATATCGTTGACTGCAGACTTGCATATTGTATATGGTCCTTTAGCCACACTTTGGCCCCCCCCCCACTCCCTTCATATATGCCCAGCAGACACATGCGCCACCTTGGCAAAACAACTGATGAAAACTACAGTTGAGTTCCCCAGGGACATACTCACATGGCCAGGAGAGAGGCAACAGTAGGGCCTCATGGAGAGACCCTGACACTCTATGGATATGCCACGCAGTAAGGGAGGTACCTCAGGGTCATGAGCATGTGACGCTCAGGGGAAAATCAGATCTGGTTATTCTAGTCCCAGACTGAGTTCAGAAGGGCTGGACTCAGAGAAGGAGGAACATGCAGCCGGGATTCTGGCTGCACTAAATGTCAGCTTGAGTTAGTTGTTCCTCAATTTCTAACACGAACTCTGTTACAAAAGCCCACTTCTTGCTGCTATGTTTAAAATTGCACCTTTGCCCCTCCTCCACTCTACATTTGAAAAGACAAGCCCAGCCCTGCTCCTCTGGCAGCGGCTTGCACTCCATCTGCAACTTCAGTGTGACCCCACAAAAGGGTAATAAGAGAGTTTTCCTTCAGCGGTTTTGCCTCCATGTTCTTCCTCTGGGAACTGGCAGCTGTACGTATCTTCGACCAGGCGGCACACAGGCGGCAGCAGAGAGCTGGGATGGTCAGGCTCTGTAGGGAGCACACCAAGGGAACGAGCAGACGTTAGATTTGCAGTTGTAAGGAACAATGCTGTGCACTGGGGAAGCAGCGTTTCACGGGTGTCTGACAGGTGCACCATATACGGCGATGAATGAGCCCACTCTTGCTGTCTACCCAGAGATGTTAGGGTATCGTATCGCCTCAGAACTTGGAATGAGTCCAGGTGAGGCCCACAAATATCTCAAGTGCTGCAACCCATGTGGAAAACATATACTGTGCACTATACACCTCAACACAATGGCTAGTACCTCCTGTTTTGGAGTGTCTGCCAGAAAGTAGGATGCTTAGGGGGGGACCTCCATGATAGACCCTCAGCCAGGGGTTGCCTCATTTCTGCCTTCAAGTGGATGGATCATGAGCCTGAAAGGACATGACTGGATCTTTGCCCATAACGCTGGGACAGATTCTCATTGACGCTAAGAGTGCGTCTACACTGCAGCGAGTCTCAGAGCCTGGGCGAAAAAGAGCAGTGTGTACGTTCGGGCTCTGACTCGCTGCCCCAACACCGGGTTTCGGAGCCCAGCGTCCAGCCCAAGCCCGAACTCCACACTGCTATGGTTAGCCCCGCGGCGTGAGCCCCACGAGCCCGAGTCAGTGGACCTGGGCTCTGAGACTCGCTGCCAAGGGGCTTTTTTCGCAGTGTAGACATACCTTAAGGCCCCTTTGCATTGCTCAGACGGGGAAGGGGTCCTTGGACTGTGTGTGAATGTATTTACCACCACTTAACAGGTCCATTGCACTGCTACAGCACTGTCAAGTGCCTTAGTGCAAACGAAAATCTGACCCTCGGTGTTGGGAGGGGCCTGTTATAGATTAAGCCCAACTATGGCTCAAGATTCTGAACTACATTATACTTTTAGAAGAGTGGGCAGTATAATTTTTGCTTGTCCATTCCTCGCACACTCGCACCCCCTGCAGGCCACAAATACTTGTGCACACAGCATAGACACACAAAACCAGCCCTCCCCCGCTGGTTGCTGTTGTGTAAGCAAACCGGGAAACGGTGCCTATACATTCAGAGTGTCTGCTTCGTGATACACATCACATCTGTAGCTACACGGTCCCCATGCAGCTCTCTGTCCTAGCAACGAAGACTCGACAGCACGAGCTAGCAATGTGAGTACATATCCACTGTCCCAAGTGGGTTTGCACAGTTCGCACTGAAGCCTGGACTGCCACCTCTCGACTGCTATTTTAAGCCTTGCTAGCTAGATTAAGGATAGCGTGAGTGTGCCGACCTAAGCTGCAATCACACCTCTGATTGCAGCGTAGACATAAACTGAAGTGGCTTACCCAAGGTCACATAAGAAGTCAATGGTGGAGCAGGGAACTGACCCAAGTCTACCAAGTCCGCAGGGCCTTAACCACTGACCCATGCCTTCCTCCCTTCAGTTACCATGGAATACTCCATATAGATGCACTGACCTTCAACAATGTGCAGTTTCTCTTTTTTCAGTGTCCATAAGCAAAGGTGCAGGAAGAAAGTCATCAGGATGAGAATGAATACGCCCATTGCAGTCAATATCGCCAGGATGGTGGTATACTTGGAATCTGATGAGGAGGGGGGATGAAATGAAATACATGACCATAGATAACCTGACCACAGCCCAGCCCTATGCTACAGTGAAGCCAATGCTTCCAAGGAAATGAGGGAGAAGTGCGTTAATCCATGCCTGAGTCAGACGGGGAACTGTGAAACTAGGAAAGGGAAAACCATAGTCCAGGTTATTAATCACAAAGGTCAGAACTGGCCTGGGAACATGTGTGCAGGAGATCATTGTTTGTGGATAGCATGCACTATCTCTGCATTGCTTAAACAGGGATAGCATACACGATGTCTGCATTGCTTAAACAGGGATAGCATGCACGATGTCTGCATTGCTTAAACAGGGATAGCATGCACGATCTCTGCATTGCTTAAACACGAGCATCCACCTCTCTCTGTGTTGTAATGAGGACCTAGTATGTCTACGGCACTATCTTTTCATCCATTTACCTTTGACTTCAATGGAGTGTCACATGGTGCAAGTCAAACCCAGCCCAGGGTTTCCCTGAAGCAACATAAAACGCAATGGACCAAATGTTTACCTTTACTGCAGCTCCAGTGACCTGGCCCAGTAGAAATAAAGATATCTGCATACAAAGGGCCTGAGGCTGCTGAGTTCCCTCAACTCCAATGATCTCTGAGCCCCATCAGAGATGCTTGGTACCTGTCAGGATGGGGCCCAATATTTTTTTCCATCAGTAACTTGAGTTTCCAGGTTCTGCTGCTAATTGACACCTTGGTGAGTGGCACATGGTGAGTGACACCAACTGGCACATGGTGGGGGAGTCAGAGACAGAAGGAAATTTGAATGTGGGTGATTAACGGCTAAATAGTGTCTCTTGAGAGAGCCCTGGTAAAGAGCAGCAGATGCCGGATGGAAAACTCTGATAATCTGTTTGCTAAGGAACAGTTCTATTACCACCCCTACATTTCTCCTCCTGACTCTTTGATGGTTTTTATTATTATTAGTAATGTTTCATGATGTTCAAATCTGCGCTTCTCAGCAATTCATGCTGCTTCATAAATACCGCAGGGAACTCAAGGGTTATTTCTTCCATGCCAAGCAACCATGATGGCACAAACCCAGGATTGTGCCTTTGCCTGGAATCTGAAATGCCTTGAGGAAAGGAAGAGTCTGAAGTAAATGATCTGCCATCCAGGACGTACCTTGCTGCTGAACTGGGGTCAGATCTCCAAAAATGCCACATTCCACATTATGGGTACGATTTCCTGGCCTGATTGTTCGTAATCCAGAACTCTCACAGCTAAGAAAAAGGGAAAGCATCGTTAAGAACATCTCTCTCTGTTTCTGTCCCCCGCTTCCTCCTTCTCTCCCACTCCGCCTGTCTCTCTTTCCTCTATTTTTTATTCGTTTAGAGCACAGCTGGCCAAATTATGGCTGCCCCCGCTGGATACACTGGACCAGTTCTGCTGAGAAGCTGGTTAAGATTCAATCCCACCCAGACCCAATTTCAAACTGTATCCACGCTTGTGTTAATTTGTGGCTTTGACCTGAAAGTAGGTGGAAAACGTGGGGTTTTTTTGGTTTCACCGAGTTTCACTTTAAGATTTGTTGGGTACGAAACCAAAGAAAAGATTCATGTGATATCCTGCCAAGCAAAAACACCTGTAATAGTAACCCAGCAGACTTTTGGATAATTAATTGCTGTGGCTTTAATTTTTTACAAAATTTTAAAATTAGCCACTTGAGGTGTGTATCATGAACGTTGCCAAAGAAGAGATCTATCCATAAATACGTACTTAGTCCAAGGCCTACAACAGCTGTTCAGAGTGTCAGAATAGGTTCCAGTTTTACAGGGTTCACAGGTGAATTTGAAGTGATCAGTGCCTAGGAGAGAAAAGAAAGGGGATTACTTCTGGGCAGCAGCATTGCTCCATAGGAAGACAAGTATGGTCCATTTTCAAGTATTTGAGAGTAAACATGGAGAACGGAGAGAAGAGCTAATAACTGATGACATCAAGAAAGGGAAGGGTTTAATGTCTATTTTGTTTCAGTCTTCTCTACAAAGGTTAATGGAGATCAGATACTCAACACAATTAATATTAACAACAAAGGGGAAGGAATGCAAGTCAAAATAGGGAAAGAACCGGTAAAATATTTACATAAGTTAGATGTATTCAAGTTGGCAGGACCTGATGAAAATTCGTCCTAGGTTATTTAAAGAACTAACTGAAGCAATCTCAGAACCATTAGCCATTATCTTTGAGAACTCCTGGAGGACAGGTGAGGTCCCAGAAGACTGGAAAAGGGCAAAGACAGTGCCTGCCTTTAGAAAGGGGAACAAAGAGGACCTGGGAAATTATAGACTGGTCATCCTAACTTCAATACCTGGAAAGACACTGGAACATATAAATAAACAATCAATCTGCAGATACCTGGAGGATAGTATGGTTAGAAGGAATGGCCAGCATAGATTTGTCAAGAACAAATCATGCCAAATCAATTTAATTTTCTTCTTTGACAGGGTTACTGGGCTAGCGGACAGGTGGGAAGCAATAGACGTGATATATCTTGATTTTAGTAAGGCTTTTGACACAGTCCCACATAACATTCTCATAAGCAAACTTGGGAAATGTGGTCTAGAGGAAATTACTATAAGGTGGGTGCACAATTGGTTGAAAGACTGTACTCAAAGAGTAGTTATCACTGCTAAATTGGAAGGGCATCCTACAGAGATCAATCCTAGGTCCAGTACTATTCAATATTTTCATTAATGGCTCAGATAATGGAGTGGATAGTATGCTTATAAGATATGCAGATGACACCAAACTAGGAGAGGTTGCAAGTACTTTGGAGGACAGGATTAGAATTCAAAATGACCGTGACAAATTGGAGAATTGATCTGAAATCAACAAGATGAAATTCAATAAAGACAAGGGCAAAGTACTTCACTTAGGAAGGAAAAATCAAATGCACAACTACAAAATGGGGAATAACTGGCTAGGTTTTAGCTCTGCTGAAAAGGATCTGGGGATTATAGGGGTCACAAACTGAATATGAGTCAACAACGTGATGCAACTGTGAAAAAGGCCAATGTTCTGGGGTGTATTAAGAGGAGTGTAGTATGTAAGACACAGGAGGTAATTGTCCATGTTAGGAAAGATGTGGACAAATTGGAAAGAGTCCAGAGGAGAGCAACAGACATGAGAAAAGGTCAACCCACCCTGTGAGATAGGGAAGTATCATTCTCTCTTTTTTATCCATAAAAAAATAAGGCAGTGAGAGATTAAATGTTTTTCCTGCCAAGGTCTCCCAAGAAGCCTGCGTGTTGCTGAGCTGGGATTTGAGTCCACATCTTCTAGGTCTCAGGCGAGTGCCTCAACCACAACACCACCCTATCTCCCCATTGTTAAACTATGAGTCACAGGTAGCTGTTATGCCCCAGAGCTGTGCAAAATATTAGCAATTAGATTTGAAACCTGATACTTCATGAAATTGGATCAATTTAATGACCCCTCCCCCCCTCCAACTCTATGCATTTGGTTGGTTTACACTTAGAAAGAGGACTCTTTTGGAGTGAAACTTGGCCTAATTTTCACTCTGTCCATCCATCATTTTTATATTACGCTCCTCAATGTAATTTCTGAATACACAAAGATGATCTTATTATAGAGTAAAATACTAGAGAAGAGTTTTTGCCGTGAAATGTGAAGAATTTTGACATTTTGCCTGTTTGGCTGCAAAAAACCACATCTTTTGAGGTAACATTTTTACAACTCCCCTCCCGCCCCGCCACCACCATCATTTTAGAGCTGCAAAATAGCCCAGAAAGAGCTAGCAAATGTTTGTTTTTTCAGGATCTGAACTGTTTTCTTCATGGACTTCAGCCACTTCAAAGCTGATGTGTGGCTTGCTGGGCCGTCTCCTCCTTACCACCAGAAGGCTTCCAGAATGCACCCGTGTAGAGAATGTATGTACAATGTCTGCTGACCCTCCCCACCTTTATGGAGCACAACTTGGCAGACTCATTTGCGTTCCTATAGTTACCTGATTTGTTCAGCTCCGTCCCCGCCTCGCACTGAGGGAGTGGACTGCAGGTCGTACATGGAAGATTACTACACTGGTACCCAGGACTACACTTACAGGTCGGTTTCAGGATGTCAGGGCATGGATCCGAAAGGCCGCGTGTCACTAGGAAAGCAAAGAGTTAGACTTGGTATAACAGAGACCAGAAACTGACTCTTGTTATTTAACCATGGGCATTACCGGGTGATGCTAGAGAACCTCCTTCCAGGCAGGAGGGTACCTCTGGGAAGGATATATAGATATGGGGACAAACACGCTCTCAGTTATGCGGGTGGAAATCCGGAAGGGCTCTGTTTCAGTCAGTGGGGTGGCACTGAGGTAAAATGTGGAGAATCTGACCCACTGTGTCTTTCCAGCACATTGGGATTCCTAGAGCCAAGTATGTTGTCAGGGTGGGTGAACCCTGGGGCCAAAGATAGCGCCCAGAAGTCCGTGGCTGTCCCAACTGTTAATAGGAAAATGCAGCCAGTATGTCCCAGCATGCAATGCTTCATATTAAAAATGCGGGCAGTTGCAGCCCACTGGTACTTAATGGAAATTTCAGGCCTTGGTACTGTGAGGTGATGGGTGCTGAGTGACCAAAGGGAGCACCGCATAGGAACGGGCTCTGCATTCAGCCCTCGGGCTTCCTGTCTGTTGGCAATACCCTGTGTAGTTGGGCAAAGCCCCTGTGTCAGAGGGCTGCCCACAGGATTCCAGACCACCAGTGCCACGGTTCTCATTCCCTGCCCCTCCCTGGCATTCAGACATTTGCTTCCAAAATAAATTGGCACAGAGTCAAAACCAGAGAGCCGACCCCCTCCTGCTTCCAAACCAGGAGCAGCTCAGCTCCAAACCCAGATCTGAACTCTGCAACTCGCACCCATCTCTAATTTCTGACACCCTTTAAAACAAAACAGAACAGCAAAGCGAATGGTGAGAGACTCCGGAGGTCATGAAAATTAAGGACTGATCACATTCGCCAGGGCCAGGGCTTGTGACACCAGGCCCAAGGGGGCTATTTAGAGGAAAGAGAATTGCATGTTTTCCCAGCAGTTGGGTAACATTGAGGGCGAAACCGGGAAAGTACAGATTAGAGCAACAGGACATCAAACAAAAAGGTATGTGGCAGTGGTCAGGCAACAGCGATTTCCTGAGCTGATGCTGGGGAATTCACCTGATACTCGCCAATTCACCTGTCACTCATTGGCCCCTTTTATTTTTTCCATTCTTGGATGGTTTGGAGCAAAACTAATGGAATGACTTTGGCATGTAAAGAAAGTGAGCTGCAGGAACAAAGAGAGATTAGAATTCTTTGCTCTGTGCATAAAAAGCCTGTGAATTACAGGCTAATAATGAACCACTCCTGATCACCCTCAATTTGCAGCCAACTCGAGTCACTCAGCACCTTATAGGATAAAGGCCCTGGGGTTTGCTGAGCTGCCATTGGCTGGCATGAGATTACCTACCTTTTTCTTCTGGTGAATTTTAGTTTTGGTGAACGAGGCTGGGTTGGCAGACTGCCCTGGGGACCTGAAACCCTCCATGCACAGAACAGGAGCAGCATGGACAGCAAAGCAATCTCCCCACACGCTGCCCCACTTGTGTGTCTCAGCGCTGCCCCGGGGCTGAAGGGGAATTCAGTCCCCATGGCCCATTCATCCTATGGCCTCTCTGCTGAGACAGCCAGCTCAAAGGTGTGACTGGCTGAGGTAGATGTGCGAGACGGGGAAAGTGAGATGAGACCCACTCACTCACTTAAGTCTAGGGTGGGAGGGGACAGGGTACTTCACTGTGTGCCAGCATCACACTGACGTCACCTTCACATAATGCAACAAAACCCTTGTCTAGGCAGCAAAACTGCCTGCGAGAAAAATGGAACACCACAGCTGATAACGTTGCCATTTCTGTATGAGAAAAGCATTTGCTGTTACACCATCCAGGGTAAAATTTACAATGGCTTCCAATCCTTTTGCTTCCAAGCATCAGCTGATCATCAGTTGCGGGGTCAGGAAGACACATCCCTACTAGCTGTATATTGCACAACTAACTGTTTGCTCTGAAGCATCCAACATTGGCCACTGTCATAGACATGATAACAGACCAGAAGAACCTTAGATCTATGCTGGTGTGGCAATTTATAGATATTAAAGGTAGAAGGGATCATTATGATCATCTGGTCTGACCTTCTGCATAAGACAGGCCATAGAACCTCACCCAGTAATTTCAGCATCAAGCCCATAACTTCTGAGTGAGCTACAGCATATCATTTAGAAAGACATCCCATCTTGACTTCAAGACTGCAAGTGATGGAGATTCCACCACGTCCCAGTTGCATTTTTCCATGAACATCCTAAGACCAGCACACAGTTTGGAATGACCCTGAGCCGCTGGGCCTGGGTCCCTATTACCTTGCACCTTTGGTTGTCATTTAGGTCTGTGCAAAGCATTATGATTTAGTGGCATTTGATACCCATTTTGCAAGGCTGGGGGAGAATCCAGCTCTCCTCTTTTGGTCCCACACATTAGAGCATTTCTAGCCCAAATGCAGAGGATGTGACTACCCTGCTGGCTGAGAGATCTGGCAGCGAATCCTAAGGAGAGCTGGGCGTGGCCCAACATGCTAGAAACAAACCACCCCTCAGCTTCGGGATGGTTCTGCATCCAAAGCCAGATCCAGATTTTTCAGCCTGCTCCTTCCTATCCCTGCAAAGAGACAACCCAAAACCAGAGAGCCCCACACTGGCAACCTTTGGGTGCAGGCAGGTTAAAAAACAAGAACACAAATCTAGTCTGAATTTTGCAGCTTAGGCCCCTCTCTGATAACAAGAAGGGGGAAGCCCGGGCTTCTTCTTTCCTTTGCACATACTGCTGCTCCTGTCACACTGAAATTTCCCTTCCCCCTGTTTATTGATTCTATGGTCAACATGCAACGTGGACAAGACAGAAGGAACCTTCCCTCACCCCCTTACCTGAGCTGCACTTGAGACAGTTTGTAATACCCTCCTTGGTCACCACTTTGAATTCATCATTGGAGCATTCGGTCGCCAGAGCCAGCTCCACCCTCAGACACAGGTCCATCAACAAAACCAAGCAGATCCCCTGCTTGGGGAGACGGAGTCTTCTTTGCTCGGCCATGTCTCAAGCTGCTCTCCCTGTGGGTTGCTGCAGCTCAGGTACCTCGGCTGGGCTTATTTCAGCTCTGCCTCTACCAAGTGCCTCCTGTCTCTCTGATGCTTTCTGAACTGGCAAAGCACTTTTTGTAGCGTGTGGCTACCGCCTACGTGTGGTTTTCTTCCTCTACGCACAGTTTCTGTTTCGAAGGGGAGGGGGCAGGGAGAAAATTGACCTATCCTCAAGGCTTCGTTATTTGAACGCAGTACAAAGTGGCTGGAATTGCTACTAAGGACAGGGTTAAGGGGCCACTCACAAAGAAAATCAGTGAGGATGGCACATCCTGGAAGCAGCAGGAGGAAATTTTCAAAGGGGTTTGTCTACACTTGCAAGTTAATTTGGATAAAAGAAGGGTTTGAATGTTGAGCTATTCCGGAATCCCTCCTTGTGTAGACAATCCCGGGGAGTCCAGGTTTTCAACCTCTGTTGCATTCAGCGGTTGATGTTTTGGGGATCATCCAGACCAGTAAGAGGTTCTGTCAGCGCCTGCCTGGTAACTTTGGGTGCCTTAGTGCCGTATTGCCGTGCTGTGTATGGCTTAGAGCCTTGACCCCAGTAGCCAGCCTACAAGCCTAAAGGTCTCATCCTGGCTCCAACAGCCTAGTTACTCCTTGAATGGTGACCTCAAAAGCCCCTCCGGTCCTGAGTCTCCCCAAATCCATTTCCCGGAGGTCTTCACTACTGGACACTGGGATTTTACTCCTCTGGTTTTTCCCCCCCAAGGAGTGAAATCTGCTCCCCAGTTTTCCGTTCACTTTGGGACACACACACCATGCAGCACAACAGAGGCCTGTCTGGAGCAAAACTAAACCAAAGGTTTATTTTAATAGAAAAACCACCAATCCAAAGAGGAACTAGTAAGGGGAAGCAAGCACATCCAAGTTACACAGAAAAGCAATGTAAAGACACAACCTCAGGTTTTACAATTATACATTAGATAAAAAAATGCCTCTTCTAGTGCAAGTTACCTATTGCCTTTGCTCAGTTTTCCAGCGTGCCCCTTAGCCCTAAGTGGGGATCCAGTCTTCACAGACAGCCCCCCACCTTCGAGACGGTCCCTCGGTTCTAGGTACCCTTCACTTCAAACCCCTTTCCTTTTAACTGGGTTTGCAAATTTTTCTGAAAGAAAGAAAGAAAGAAAGAAAGTGTGAGAAGTTCCCTCCTTTCTTAGTTTTCCAAGACTGGGATTTTCTTTTCAGTTTCAAGTTGTTTCAATGTTTTCCCAATAACTTGAGTGGTCCTTCACTTGTCTTTTTCTAGGTTGTACAGTGCTAGGTGCTCGGAGCTAGTCTTCTCTGGCTGGGGAGTTCAGGCTGACCACCTTCCTGCCTGGCTGAGCATCTCCCTGTTGTGAGTTGGAGCTGCAGGTAGCAGCACGAATTATGAGCACAGTTTTATCCCTACACAAATACATCAATTCACAACCACCATCTGTCTATGCATCTCATAAGGACCATCACATTCAGAATATTACGAGCTTTACTAAAAGGCCTTCTTGACATTGTTTTACACATAATAATATTGTATTTAACCAGTTGGTTCAATTGTTTACTCTCTGGGGTGCAGACTCCCTGTTCTCCCCTTGGGGTGTCTGGACCCTGACTGTCACACCAGGGTAGCAGGGAGGGGGCAGCATACCAGGACAGATGGGCCCATTGATCTGATCTGGGGTGAAGGGTGATACTGGGCTAGATGGACTCAGGGGTCTGATATGGCCCATCATGTGTTGTGTCCCATCATTTAATTCCAATAGAGCTTGATGTCTCTCTGAACCCCAACATGGATTTCTCTTGGGGAAGGTAACCCAAACTTTGGGCTCTCTCTCCCCTGCCCATCTCCACAAGGGAATCACTCATGTGTGAATCCCTCTGTATTATCCAGAGAGAGAATTTCTAGCTGCTCAGAGTCAGACACTCTCTGTGGCAACGGAGTCCTCCCTGGGGCCCCAGGACAGTTTGGGGCCAGAGTTCTCTGGGCCCGGGCTGTCACCACTGCCCCATCCCTTCCTCCAGGCAGTGGCTAATCAGTAGATCCTACGGGTCTGTGGACTAGGTTCCCTGAGCCTGTGAAGTTTTATATTCATAGAATAAAGAGGGATGGAGGATGTATTGAATCACTCGTTTGACTAATATGTTTTTGGACTGGTCAGGTAGCTCTAACTTGGGAATTTATTTATTTATTGCAAAGAGAGACAGGCTACAAATCCCCAAGTTTGATAAATAAATGTAAATGCATTGAGCAAAGTTATACCAAAACATTCTCAGTATAGGAATTCCCTTCTGTTTCACAAAATCTCTAATTCATTATCATACCTGCTTCTAAGTTCACATAAAAGCATCCAGAGACTTTCTAACCACTGCATTCCTAATCATTGCAGACCAAGCTCAATAATGCAGCTTTTCTGATTCAGTTTGTGCTTAGCGTTACAACCGTCTCCGAACTCTGGACTAGAAAAATCTTGAATTACTGTCCACTGCCTTAACCACCAATGGCCAGGTCCTGAGCAGGTGCAAATCAGTGTAGCTCCAGTGAACTCAAGGAAGTTGAGTCCATTTACAATTGCTGAGGATCTGGCCCCAAAGTTGTAACTTTCAACCCAGCAGCTGATCAGGGAAGTGTCTGTGAGATGCTCTCTCTCTCTTAAAAAGTGCTCCACTATATGCTATAGGGAGTGCTCCAGAGAAGCATGAAACAACTTTTTGTTTCAAAGGTGGCGGAAGTTACCAGGGGGACAGCCAATTTAGACTTGATTCTGACCAGCAGAGAGGAATTGGTTGTGAATCTGAAGGTGGAAGGCAACTTGGGGGAACGTGATTATGAAATCTATTCAATTTCTAGTTCATTCTAAGGAAAGGAGTGAGGACAGCAGAATACGGACAATGGACTTCAAAAAAGCAGACTTTAGCTAACAGACTACTGGTAGGTAAGGTCCCATGGGAAGAAAATCTAAGGGAAAAAGGAGTTCAGGAGAGCTGGCAGTTTCTCAAGGAGATAATATTAAAGGCATAACTACAAACTATCCCATTACAAAGGGAAGACAGGAAGAATAGTAAGAGGCCAATATGGCTCCAACAGGAGCTCTTTAAGGACCTGAATATCAAAAAGGAATAAAAAAAAAAGTGGAAACCTGGACAAATTGCAAAGGGGAAATGCAAAAGACTAGCACAAGCATGTCGGAACAAAATCAGAAAGGCTAAGTCACAAAATGAGTTATACCTAGTAAGGGACATAAAAGGCAATAAGAGGAGGTTCTTTAGGGGCAAGTAGGTACTCTACTTAGCAGGGAAGGAGAACTAATAGCTGATGGCATCAAGCAGGCTCAAGTGTTTAATGACTATTTTTCTTCAATCTTCACTAAAAAGGTTAATGGGGCCCAGGTAATATTAACAAAGGGGGAGGAACACAAGACAAAATAGGGAAAGAACAGGTCAAAGACTATTTAGATTAGTTAGACATATTTAGGTCAGCAGGGCCTGATGAAATTCATCCTAAGATATTTAAGGAACAAGCTGAAGCAATCTCAGAACCATTAGCAATTATCTTCAAGAAATCCTGGAGGATGGGTGAGGATTACATAACCAACATAGTACTTATCTTTAAAAGGGGAACAAATTGGCCCCAGGGGATTATAGACCAGTCAGCCTAACTGTGATATCTGGAAAGATATTGGAATAAATTATTAAACAATCGATTTGTAAGCACCAGAAGATAATAGGGTTATAAGGAATAGCCAGCATGGATCTGTCAAGAACAAATCATGCCAAACCAACCTAATTTCCATCTTTGACAGGGTTACTGGCCTAGTGGAGAGGGGACGCAATGGACGTGATGGATCTTGAGTTTAGTAAAGCTTTTGACACAGTCCCACATAACGTTCTCATAAGCAAACTAGGGAAATGTGGTCTAGAAGATGAAATTACTATAAGGTGGATGCACAATTGTGAGGCCTCAGCTGGAGTACAGTGTCCAATTCTCAGTGCCGTACCTTAGGAAAGATGTGGATAAATTGGAGAGAGTCCATAGAAGAACAATAAAGATGATAAAAGGCTTAGAAAACCTGACCTTCAAGGAAAGGTTAAAAAAACTGGACATGGTTAGTCTTGAGAAAAGAATGGTGAGGGAGCAACTCAGGACGGTGATCAATTGTTCCCCATGTCCACTGAAGGTAGGACAAGAATTAAAGGGCTGCAGTAATCTGCAGCAAGGAAGATTTAGATTAGATATTAGGAAAAGCTTTCCAACCCTAAGGGTAGTTAAGCTCTGGCATCAGCTTCCAAGGGAAATGTAGAACCCCCATCATTGGCAGTTTTTAAGAAGTGGCTTGAAAAACACCTGTCAGGGATGGTCTAGGTTTATTATGTCCTGCCTCAGCACAGGGACTGGACTTGATGACTTCTTGAAGTCCTTTCCAGCCTCTATTTCCATGATTTTATGTTCTACTCAGATGCCACCGTGATGGACGTGGCATGAAAACAGATACAGTGGAGCAAAGTGTCTCCTTAGGATACTTACAGAGCCCCATTATCTCAGCACCTCACAGTCTTTCCTGTATTTATCCTTGCAACCCCACTGTGAGGTAGGGAAGTTCTATATCCTCATTTTACAGATGGGGAGCTGAGGTCCAGAGAGACTAAGGAAAAGAGACTTCCACAGACTTCCTGTGTAATTCTGAGCCAGAGCAGGGAATTGAACTTGTGTTTAGCCTCAACCACTGGCCCATCCATCCTCTGCTAAGAGCATTAATCTTAGCTGTCTCTTGAAGAACCGCAGCTTTGCAGCACCAGCACTGGGAAGTCATGCAGAGAAGTGGCAGCACGCTAACCACAGGCCCACGCGGTTTCGATTCCAAATGTTATCGGGAAGCATAAACATGCGCTCCTTTTGTCATCTGTTTCCTTTCTCTTCCTCTGCCTTTCTCTTCCCATTGTAGCTTCTCTCTTGGGCTTTAGTGTCCTCTGCCTTGCACTTTGTGTGGTCACGTTCTAGGTGCAAACTGGGGTAAGGTGGCTTTAAAATGCTTTCCCCAGACAAGTGAGAGGAGAATTCTGAGGCAGTAGCATTTCACACCCACTCCTTCGCAGGGGTGTCAGTGACGACACCAACATCAGGGCCCACAGGGGGAGTTTGGTGTTAGTGAAAGGTGCCAGGTTGACAGCCCTCGAGACTGACGTCATCTTCACCAGAGAGCAGACAAACGGCAGGTAACATGAGGCAAACGTGTTCTCCCCATCTTCCAGGGGGACTCACTGAGAGAGGTAATCTTTTGCCTCGCTGCTGTCACTGCAGAGAGGGAGTTAGCTGGGCCGTTGCCCTAAGTCGACAACATCATTTATTATTCCTATTAGCACCAGAGCACCTAGCAGGCACAGAATCCCATTGTGCTCGGCACTGCACAAACACAGAACAGAAACAGTCCCTGCTCTAGGGAGCCTACAATCTAAATAATATTCAGGAAAGTCCAATGACCTGTCAGACAGACTAGTGGTCTCTTCTGGACTTATAATCGCTGAATCTATGAGTCTAGATGGGAGGCTAGAGTGTAGCTGGCTTGCTCAGCTGCCCTGGGTGTAGGGGAGAGGGTGGGGATTTCCCTTGTTCCCTAGTCCACCAAACAGTTAGCCACAATGCTTGCGCTACATGAGTGTAAGGACAGCTAGAGCCGAGCTGGGCACTCCACCTCCCACGCTGGGCACGGTGCATTGGGTGTGTGGCCAAAACCTTGGGTCGCTCTCTCCAGGGCATCTCTAGGATGCCGCGACCGGGGAAGCGGGTATGTGCAAGTCTGCCGCCCCACATGATCCCTTCAGCGAAGGCCCAGGGACCCCCCCGCAGCGAGGTGCTGTGCAAACATCGCCGCTTTCCTGATCCTCCGGGCACTGCACTGGTATCCACAGAACCCTGCCCAAACGCCATGCCCAATGTACTCTAAAACCTGGGACGGATCATCTGGAGAGGGTTGAGGAGGGGGAGTCTCCTCTTGGGTTGTTCCAAAGTCCTGGTCAGGAGCTTCATGGGGATCAGAGCAGGGCTCAGTCAGTGCTGCTCCCAAAGAAGGCATTTTGACTCCCGTCAGCACTCCCCCCTCTCCGCTCCCTCCGAGACCTGCAGTGGCTGTGATAACCCATCATTTAACTCTGCGTCCGTAACAGAGAAGCACACACCTGCACTAACAACGTGCACCACTGCCGCCGCGCTGGGCAGGGTGCTCCCGAACAAACCCCCCCCCCCAGTCGATGCCACGTCAGCACCGGGAGCAGCCACACCCTTGTCCTTTTGACTCAGCTCGGTGGGGGAGCGAGCAGGGGCCGACCCCTGGCAGAGGCCCTGCCTTCCCCTCCCCTTGCAGCCATGAGCTGTGTCTCGGCCTGCATCCCTGGGCTTCCTCTTTGCCCGCCGCTCAGAAGGCGTCTCTAGCCACTGGTCAGGGGGCGGGGGCAAAGTCCTGTCACGGAAAGTAAAATGTTTTCCTGCAAACTAGACGCTCTCATCCGTCCCAGCAGCGCAGTGCCCCAGGGAGGTGAAACTGAGAGCAGCAGACTTCAAGAGGCAGCCTGTGGGCTGGATGTGAGTTCAAAGGCAGGCAAGCACCCTAGCAACAAGCTACATCACGGCTGACATCAGCGATGGGCTTCATGCTGGGGAGTCACGTGGGGGGGGGGGGGGGGGGGCACGTGGGGAAAAGCCACAGAGAGGAGAGAACCTTTTCTGAGAGCCGGGATGAGTGGCTTGCTGCCGGCCTCCCAGCCATGCCGCTCTGGCTTTGCTCTGCATTCCCAGAGCCACTCTACCCACGCGGACACGCTGCTTAACAGTCCCTAGAGGAGCCCTGACGGCTATTCTGATCCCAAGAGGTGCTGAGCCAAGGGGAAGTCCACTGGAGTTGCAAGTGCTCGACACCTTCACATTTGGGGACAATGTGTACCTTCAAATCAGCAGCACTGCTATGGGTACCCGCATGGCCCCACAGTATGCTAACATTTTTATGGCTGACTTAGAACAACGCTTCCTCAGCTCTCGTCCCCTAACGCCCCTACTCTACTTGCGCTACATTGATGACATCTTCATCATCTGGACCCATGGGAAGGAGGCCCTTGAGGAATTCCATCATGATTTCAACAATTTCCACCCCACCATCAACCTCAGCCTGAACCAATCCACACAAGAGATCCACTTCCTGGACACTACAGTACTAATAAACGATGGCCACATAAACACCACCCTATACCGGAAACCTACTGACCGCTATACTTACCTACATGACTCCAGCTTTCATCCAGACCACACCACTCGATCCATTGTCTACAGCCAAGGTCTACGATACAATCGCATTTGCTCCAACCCCTCAGACAGAGACAAACACCTACAAGATCTCTATCAAGCGTTCTTACAACTACAATACCCACCTGCTGAAGTGAAGAAACAGATTGACAGAGCCAGAAGAGTACCCAGAAGTCACCTACTACAGGACAGGCCCAACAAAGAAAGTAACAGAATGCCACTAGCCGTCACCTTCAGCCCCCAACTAAAACCTCTCCAGCGCATCATCAAGGATCTACAACCTATCCTGAAGGACGATCCATCACTCTCACAGATCTTGGGAGGCAGGCCAGTCCTTGCTTACAGACAGCTCCCAAACCTGAAGCAAATACTCACCAGCAACCACACACCAAAAACACTAACCCAGGAACCAAACCCTTCTACAAACCCGAGTGCCAACTCTGTCCACATATCTATTCAGGGGACACCATCATAGGACCTAATCACATCAGCCACACCATCAGAGGCTCGTTCACCTGCACATTTACCAATGTGATATATGCCATCGTGTGCCAGCAATGCCCCTCTGCCATATACACTGGCCAAACTGGACAGTCTCTACGTAAAAGAATAAATGGACACAAATCAGACATCAAGAATTATAATATTCAAAAACCAGTTGGAGAACACTTCAATCTCCCTGGCCACTCGATTACAGACCTAAAAGTCGCAATATTACAACAAAAAAACTTCAAAAACAGACTCCAACGAGAGACTGCTGAATTGGAATTAATTTGCAAATTGGACACCATTAAATTAGGCTTGAATAAAGACTGGGAGTGAATGGGCCATTACACAAAGTAAAACTATTTCCCCATGCTTCCCTCCCCCGCTACAGTTCCTCGCATCGTCTTGTCAATTGCTGGAAATGGGCCATTTTCATTACCACTACAAACAGTTCTTTTTCTCTCCTGCTGATAAAAGCTCACCTTAACTGAGCACTCTCCTTATAGTGTGTATGGTAACACCCATTGTTTCATGTTCTCTGTGTGTATATATATCTTCCTACTGTATTTTCCACTGCATGCATCTGATGAAGTGGGCTGTAGCCCACAAAAGCTTATGCTCAAATAAATTTGTTAGTCTCTAAGGTGCCACAAGTACTCCTGTTCTTTTTGCGAATACAGACTAACATGGCTGCTACTCTGAAACAAGGCCACTGTCCTTCTGGACTAGATGGGACTCCCCCCAATGCTGCTTTGTAATCTGCTGGAGGGGCAACAAGCTAGGACAGATGCTCTCATGGCTAAGCCACAGAACTAGGAGTCAGGAGACATGGGCTCTATTCCAAGTTCTGACACTTAGGCAAGGCCTCAGTTTCCCCATGTGTAAAAAGGGGGATAATAATAATTCTAGCCAGTCTCCAGGAGAACCAAACAGACAGGAACTAGGGAGGGGTTAAAGGTTTCCAGTTAAATTAGAACAGACCAGGACTTTCACTCAAAACTCAAACCAAAGATGGACCCTTGAACCATGTCTAGTTTGCCCATTTCTTATAGGAACCGTAACCACTCTTCTTCCCTGAGGGGTGAGCAGCACCCTGTCTCATTCTCCTCCTCAGTGCACTAAGGATTCCGCATCCCACAAGCAGGACATGGAACAGACCCAGGAGAGTTGGGGCTGTGTTTTCCTGCTAGCCCTAGAACGACCAGCTCAGGCTGTGACCTGACCCTGCAGAACAGCAATAGACGTGCAAAAGCAGGATAGTACTGAATGCTACACAGCAATAATAATGCTACAGCACATGCTGGCTAATGACTGGAGTTGGCCCCAAGCGCCGATGTTCAAGGGGTGCTTGCCTCTGGGGTTACAGTTCAGTCCGGTATAGATGCATAGATTTTAAAGTCCAAAGAAACCACAGTCCAGAGGTTCTCAGCCATTGATGTACCAATCCCATGTCACTACAGAAAGCAGCCTCAGGACTACTTCTCCCATCTAACAAGTCAAGTTCAGTCTTTGGATGCTGGGCCATGAATCTAATCTCTCACTGCAGCGCACCCTAGAGTCGTAATGTCATACACGGATCCACGTAGGGACCTGATGGGTCTGAGGAGAAATGGTCTCAAATAAGAGAGGTGAGAAAGAGGGCGAGTAGGTACTTGTGATGCACTGGGAGTGGCAGACCTAATCCAAGGTTGTGTTAATCATTGGGGCTTTACATTCAACATGGAAGTTTATCAATTCATGGTATCACCCATAATGTAGTAAACCAGTACCACCTTAGCGCCTGCCACACATGTTCTCAACATACACAACACAACACCTACCGAGGTCAATGGGAATTATGGGTCTGAGCCAAAGCCCAATGAAATCAACGGGAGTCTTTCCATAGACTCCAAGAGGCTTTGGATCATGCCCCACGTATACAAAGAGTTTGCAAGCCTGGGCCCTAATGCTGCGAACCCGAAGAGGCGTTCGCAGTGTTGTACATTGGCAGCTTCTTAAAGAAAAACATGGTCCTGCTCTTTCCCAATGGAAATGGATTCCCCAGTATGTTGCAAACATCCGATATGCAGGGTTGCCAACTCGCCATTTTATCCCAAGTCTCATGATATTTGGCATGTTTTTTAATGCCTCGGCTCCAGGAGCCATGTGCCTTACATGAGACTTGCAGCTTTCAGTCAAACAAAGGGGTGAGTGTTCTAGCCCTCCAGGCAGATGTTAAGTAAAAAGAACCCAAAATGTGCCATTTAAAAAAAAAATCTCATGATTTTTGCACGCTTGAGGTTGGCAATCCTGTATTTACACCAAATGCAGACCAAACCCATCGACCCAGTCTCTCTCACACACACAAGTATACACTTAACACCGGGGAACTGCAGCTCGTCCAGACTTTGCAGCTCCTGCGCGTCCCCAAATTCCTTGCTCCTAATTAGCACTTCTAGAAGCCGGCAGCCCCCTGGGAGAAAGCGCAGCCCCCAGGGGCACACACAAACCATATGCCATTGTGCCAGGAAAGCAGAGACAGCACGGCCAGCGGGGAGAACTCTTGGAATGATGCCGCGTCACTCTGAACCTGGGAGCAGAGCACAGATGGGCAGGAATGACAGGTGAGCGGAGCTGAAGAGTGGAGCATGGCTGAGCGCTGCTGGTGCCTGAGGAGAATGAGATGGGGAAGGCAGAGAAGGGGCGTGGGTGTGCAGAGGAGAGAGCAGTGGGAGTTGCAGTCTAGGTCTGAGCCAGGAAACAGAGACTGGGCAGGTGTGGGAGGAGGCATTGAGGGTGCAAAGCTCCTGTAATGCCCAAAGGAAGGGCTGAGCTGGGGAGCGGAGCACAGGGGAAGTTGGGTTGCTCAGGTGGTGCTTCAGGGCAGGCCTGCATAGGGGACACTTGGCAGTGACAATACCTGTGGGACAGGTCTGAGATGGAGAGCAGCAGCTAGAGGGTCACAGGTGTTGCTGAACGGGCGCGATTGGACCCTGCCATTAACTATTTCCCTGCCGCGCGCCATTTTTGTCCACTTCGTTTCCTTCTGATTTAGTCTCTTCATCATTGTGGCAGGTTTTGCTTCAAGTGATGCCCTCATGCGCCGATACCCTCTGATAGTGGAACACCTACAAGAAAAGACGAATGAGCAGCAGCAGCAGCAGCACATCTGGGCCTAAACCACAATAGTCAGCAGTGACCTTTCAGTGCCGGTATCTGGGTGTGAGATCTACGGGGCTTTTTTCAAAGTGTTCTTATTGATCTCAGAACTAATGACATTTCACCCTTCAGCATCCTGATTTGGCCTCATGCCTCGCTCACCCCAGCCTGGGACAGCTGACGGTGTCATCGCATGCCAGCGAGGCTGCTCCTGACCCCACATGGTGCTGCCAAACACCCTCAAATTCCATTATCCCCCAAAGTGCCATTATCAGACAATACCGTGTGTTCACCACTACCTAGGCCGCACTGTCAGGAGTAATATGCTGGGTATATTCGGCAGCAGTCAAGGGGTTAAATAGGCCCTCATTTGACGGGGAATTAGCCATTGCACACTAAGGATCTTAAAAATAAAATCTAGCCTGCTTTCATCACGAAATTATAAAGCAACAACAAGGAAGAGGGGAATACCTGGGGTTGAATACTGGCTCTGCCTGTCTCCTTTCAGTAAGTCATGTCGGACCAGTTCCAAAGCCAGGTGACTAACATCAGGCACCGTGGCCTGATTTTCAGAGGCACTCGAACACTTGCAGTTCCCAGAGACTTCTCCTTTGCCTAAAGAGTAAAACCCAACAATTCCCAGACCAAGCCAAAGAAAGCAATAGGAGCAGAGTTCTTAAAAGATGCCTATGGGATTTGAATGCCCAGCTCCTATTAAAATGAATGGGTGGGTCAGGCACCCAAATCCCCTAATCAGCTCTGAAAATCTCAACCAGGGCTTTTAATGGAACCTTAACTGCAGCGCCATGAGTCTGGCCTAATGCGCTGGTTCAGTTGCTATACCATGCCCATGGCTCTCTGTTTCTACTCGTTTGATGTTGTTTTGCCCTGTCTTGCTTCATTTCCAGGAGATGGGGAGCCCTCTGGCCACTGCATGCCAGTAACTCCAGGGATGATGTGATTTCTTCTACTTCTTTTCATGCAGAACTGGGGGGTGAGGGAATCGCCACGCGTACCCACTCACAGGACAGATTATCCTTCAGATGTCTGCCCCACCCCACTCAGTTCTCTGAGAGCGGTATCTTCCCCAGCCATCCTTGCTCATGCTTCTTATAGACGCATATCTACAGGCTCAAGAAGTGGGATTGACCTAAGGTTGAAGCCATGCATTGGGCTGTGTGGTTGGAAATGGACTATAGAAGAACACACATTATTAGGGCATCTTCTCCATCCTCCCTCAGAGCGGTGCTGGGACCTGTGAGGTGCTCCTAGCATTGGGATGGACGTGGTACAGAATCCAAGATAAAATAGTTAGATTGGGCGGATAGTCTTTGGTGCAGAGCGAACAGCTTCCTATCTCTTACTCATTTGCACGCACAGCACCAGACGCAGACTTCACAGAAAACTTCTCACCTGGGGTCACCAGAACTACGAATTTGCTGAGGTGTTGAAATATTTTTGGTGCGTATTGGAAATGAGCACAGCATGATTAGTTCCTGCAAATGGCACCGCTTACACCTGGTGTGGTTACTAGGCTAGAAATGAACACCAAGTGGTAAAATTGTGACCATCATGGTAAAAATTGTGATGATGATGATGACTCATGATAACACAAGAGAGAAGCATCTGTTCAAACTTGCTGATGTGGAGATGTGTTCTGATTGCTGACAGCGTACGATCAAAGAAGCAACCCTGGTACATTTCCTAGAGGTAGGTAAGGGGTGTGTTAAATCACAAGCGATGCTCAGAAATGCTTAAGGACTAATAAACCTGGCTAGATTCAGTCACCAGGCAGCTGGCCTTGCCACGCAGCTCTGCAAGTGCATCTTAGTGCCGATGCACAGAACCCCCTGGGAGTGTAGTCTAAAGAGTCACATACAGTTCTGCCCAGGTACCCGATCCCTGATGCACACCACCCGCTGCGATTCCAGTCCCGGGGATCTTTCCACACCTGCACGCAGCTCTGCCATTGTGCCTCATTCCTGACCAGGAGAATGTCCTCCTAGTCCAGTTGTAGGCTTTGACACAACTCTACCGATCACCTCAGTCCTGACCTGCTCTTCCAATCCCGGGCCTCACACAGCTCTTCCACTGCACCTCTGTTCCGACCTGCAACACATGCTATTCCCAGCCTAGGCCTCTCCCACATAGACAACGCTGCAGGAGCAGATGAATCGTGTACAGCAATTTTATTCAAACCCAGGTCTCCAGTAGTAAAGAGTTGTTGCATTAGAGAGCTAGGGTAAAATCTTGGTTCTATTAACGTGAATGGCCAAAATCCCTTTAACTTCAACGAAGCCAGGATTTCAACCCTACCTTCTTTCACAGGGTGAGAAGAAGCTAGGAGATCCAAGTTAACTGGACCAGCCAACAAGAACGGGGTTGGCTGCTATTAAGGTATCTCTCCAGCAGATGTATCTATCAACAGGAGCAGGATATTAAATTGGAAGGGCCATTGACCAGTCTGGGAGAGTAAGTTGTATGTCCTCATGTCTGTTGATTTCTGCTGTGCTAAACTGATACAAGAAACAAACAACAAAACAATAAAAGAGAAAGGCCTCTGGATCTTACCAATTTGGCACCGGTGAAACCAACAGTGGAATACTGCATCCAGTTGTGACCTCCCCACATTAAAAAAAGATGCTGAAAAATTGGAGACGATACAGAAAAGAGCCACACAAATTATTCAAAGGCTGGGAAAAAATGACTTACCCTAAGAGATGGAATTCAGCTCAATACTTAGCTTGTCAAAAAGATGGAGCAGTGACTTGATTACTGTGTGTAAGTACCTTCAGGGAGAGAAATACCGGGTACTAAAGGGCTTTAATTTAGCAGAAAAAGGCATAAGACTTTCCAGTGACGGAGGTTAAAGCCCTACAAATTCAAATGAGAAACGAGAGACATTTTTTGCAGTGAGGGTGGAGAACCAATGGAACAAACTACCAAGGGAAGTGGTGGAATCTTCATATTTTGAAGTCGTCAGATCAAGACTAGATGCCTTTCTGGAAACTGCGTTAGCCAGACACGTTATTGGGCTCAACACAGGGATAACTGCGTGAAAATCTTGAGCCTGTGTCAAGCAGGAAGTTTCACTTCTGGCCTAAAAATCTACTAATATTACCCGTATGATTTACCCACCCACTCTTTCTCTTCAGTACTTATATGAGCCCCAGCACCATAGCACCTCACAATCTCAACACATTTATCTTTGCAACCCCCCCGTACTATTATCTCCATTTTACGGATGAGGAACTAAGGCAACGAGAGACTAAGTGACTTGCCTAAGGGCACGCAGAAAGTCTGTAGCAGAGCCAGGAACTGAACCCAGGGGTCGCAAGTCCCAGGCTAGCACTCAAACCATTGAACCGTCCTCCCTCTTGCCACTAGTTTCTAGAGTTTCCCTACATCCCCCATAGGATTCTGTCCTCCTTATTTGGCTCACAGCTGCTCCAGGAATAAGCCTGGTCTTCAGAGTTTCTAATATTGTCCAAACTCCACACTGCTGCTATGTCCTGTCATTGGGGAGAACACTTAACGTGCTGAAGTTTAACAGAAGGATAGAGGGGTCCCTCTACTGGTGCTATTGGGAACTATCTATAATATAAACCTGAACGTTTAAAAAAAACCAATGAGCCAATGCTAGAATACATAAGTATGTGAGCTAATAACCCTTTCTCCCTGCTTGTATGCTAATCATAAAACATGTGCAGAATGTTTAAAAAATACCAAGATTTCCACTGACAGTTGAGTGAGCTAAGAGGGGTTTTTAATGTAAATACGGCAGTGTTGCCAACTCCTGTGATTTTATTGAGAGTCTCATGCTAGTTAAAAGAACAGGAGTACTTGTGGCACCTTAGAGACTAACAAATTTATTTGAGCATAAGCTTTTGTGGGCTACAGCCCACTTCATCGGATGCATGTAGTGGAAAATACAGTAGAAACAGGAGCGGCACCAGGGTTTTTGGCGCCCTAGGCAGGGGTCCTTTCGCGCTCCCGGTCGTCGTCGGCAATTCTGCGGCAGGGGGGTCCTTCCGCGCTCCCGGTCTTCGGGGCACTTCGGCGGCAGGTCCCGGAGCGAGTGAAGGACCCGCCGCAGAATTGCCACCGAAGACCCAGAGCGCGGAAGGACCCCCCGCCGCTGAATTGCCGCCAATGGCGGCAAAATGCCGCCCCCCCAAATCCTGGCGCCCTAGGCAACCGCCTAGGTCGCCTAAATGGAAGCGCCGGCCCTGAATAGGAAGATATATATACACACAGAGAACATGAAACAATGGGTGTTACCATACACAACATAAGGAGAGTGATCAGTTAAGGTGAGCTATTATCAGCAGGAGAGAAAAAGAACTGTTTGTAGTGGTAATGAAAATGGCCCATTTCCAGCAATTTTCATTACCATTTCATTACCACTACAAACAGTTCTTTTTCTCTTCTGCTGATAATAGCTCACCTTAACTGATCACTCTCCTTATAGTGTGTATGGTAACACCCATTGTTTCATGTTCTCTGTGTGTGTGTATATATCTTCCTACTGTATTTTCCACTACATGCATCCGATGAAGTGGGCTGTAGCCCACAAAAGCTTATGCTCAAATAAATTTGTTAGTCTCTAAGGTGCCACAAGTACTCCTGTTCTTTTTGTGGATACAGACTAACAGGGCTGCTACTCTGAAACCTGTCATGCTAGTTAGTATTTTTTCTTAAATCCCCAACTCCTAGAGTCCTAGGATTATGTGCAGACCTCCACTTTTTAGCCCTCTTGGTTTTGGAGAAAATCTTTAAAAAGGGACTTGAATGTAAACCGAAAAGCTAAGAAACCAGAAGGCAATTTTTTAAAAATTGTTATTATTTTAAAATCTCATTACGTTTAAGCCAATCTCATAATTTTTAAATGTTTTGGGTTGGCCATGCTGAACATTTCTTAGCTCCCTTCCACTTCATTGGGTGCATTTGCTAAACTGCAGGATGCCATAGCTAAGCGAGTCAGACTTATAACCTGGTCAGAGTCTGCCCTCCATTCGCCCGGAAGGGGAATTACTGTTTTATGGTAGATTGGGGGAAAATATGCCAGGCAGGACTGAAGTTTGCACTGGTAGAACAGTGCAGGCTGACCCAAGCGTGGAATATAAGTGGGGTGGCTGCAGATCAGAATCGAGTGCATAGTCAGAACCATGTAAGGGCCCTGGACTGAAATAGCAGTGATACTGCAGGTCTTGAATAAGGAAATTTGGCAGAGCGGTGCATGGGAAGTATGCAGAACACTTGCTTTGCCTGCATTATAGATGTCTTGGCAGTTTAAGACCTTCCTCCCTTTAAAACAATTAAAGCTGGAGGCTTTGCAAAGACACGGTTCCTCTCCTGTCGGGAGTGCTAACGAACCTCCAGCATGCTGTCATCACCAGAGTTCTGCCTTAGCCCATAAACCTGGAGTCTCTTTCCTTGTTCGTTTGCATGTTCCAGCAACCAAGGTGTGAATCACCACACAGAGCATCCTTTACACTGGAAAAATTCCTTTAAAGGAGGGGAAAAAAAGAGGGAGGGGAGAACCAACCTGCAAGCCATCCCTTTCCTGTTTGGCTCACCACATCCCTCGGAAGTGAACAACTGTCAAGTCTGTCTTGGCCGTTTGATGGGCTAGAGAATGCAGCAGATGAAAGGACCTGGGAGCAGCGATAACATCAGGTTCTTGTCATCACAGATCCATGGAGCAAAGCCAGAGGAGCCAGTGAGAAAAGAGAAGAACGTTATGGCCAAATTTTTCAACAGTGTAACTAACAAATGCAGCATGAATGTTGACTATTACAGTCGAATATGCAGTCTGAAATTAGCTCTAAGGGACAGCTACCCCAGGTGCGCCTTGCTAACGCTGGTCATTCAAATATTTTAAAGAGATAGCCCGTAAGCCTGAGCAGATCTTTTTCAAGGTCTGAACACAGCAAAATACAAAGCATGGGCTTAACTATCAGCACATGAGTTGTCCTGTTGAGATCACTCAACCTATCAGGTGTGACGAAATGAGGGACAAAAAAAAAAAAAAAAAAAAAAAAAAACAACTTCAGGCAGGAAACAGAGTGCTGTAGATTTCTCTCCTTTCATGTAAGAAGTTCTTTGAGAACCTTAGTTACATGATTCTGCCTTTCTGGTGTAAGTAATGGCCAACAATTAAAGTGAGGGGATGCCAGATTTGCATGGAACATAGGTAACTTTGGGAATTATTAGCAGTGTCTAGAGCTGGTTGAAAAACAAGAACATTTTGGGGGGAAAAATTTGACCCTTTTTTCATCAAAAAAATTAGAATGTTTTTGACCAGTGCTGGTGACAGCCTTGAAATGAGGGACAATTGAGAGGTTTCAATGGGAGTGCTTGAGCGGAAAGTTAAGCGTACTTAAATACTTTGCTGGAAGGGGCCTGACTTGACTTTGTTTTACTTGTGAATCAAAGGCCTGGCTTCCAGAGGTATAAATCTCATTACTTAGATTATAAACTCTCTGGGGCAGGGAGCTTTGTGTCTGAAGCCCTTCCAACTCAGCCCTGAAATGCAAGAAGCCAACAGGCCAAGCTAGTTGAAAAACGGTAAGCATGTTTTATGAAAATAAAATAAATAAAATAAAATAAAATAAAAAGAGGAAAAGATTTCAATTTTTCATGAGTTTTCCCCCCTCTTCCCCCCTCCCTGACTAAATGAGAAAAGGGGGGGAAGGGGGAGAAGAGGTAAAAAAGAAAAGGGGGGAATAAACCAAAAATCCGAAACAATTTTGACTATCAGTTTTGAAAATCCAAACACTCGGAGGTTTTTTGCTTTTCACCGTTTTTTTTGTAATTTATTGTGAAAAAATGAAAATCGTCCACAAACCTATTTGTTACAAATAAATCTCTCTACAAGACAGTAAAGATGGGCCCGTGGCTGCAGTGTCTGATGTCTAGAGAGGACTAGCCAGTACAGTACAACTATACCAACAACCTCCCTACTGGAGCTACAGCTCATACCAGCAGAGAGTTCTTTTGCTGGTACAGCTTATACCAGTTCCCCCAATAAAACAAGCTGTAGTGGCAAAAGGACTTTTTTGCTGGGATACCAGAGTCTACTCTAGGGCTTTTGCCGGTATAAAGAATCAGACCCCTGCCATTATTGTACCAGCAATTGTTTCCAGTATAGACCTAGCATCACTGGCTGAGACAAAGCCGCATGAGCTAGAAAGCATCTCTGGGTCTTCTTGCCAGAAGCCGTCTCAAAAACGGGGAAATCTAAAAAGGTTTAAAAACAGGAACTGGCTCTGTCATGCAAGTACCCACCTTAGAGAAGGGAAAGTTTCTCGCTGTCATGTGGGCAGACTCGGTAAGAGCAGTGTGGGTACAAAAGCACGGAGCACTTAGTTATTTTCAGTTTCTGTGCTCCCCTCCGCGTAATTGCCTATCAGCGTTTTGGGTAGAGTTGGGGTTTTACCACATGCAGGCTCTGCAATTTTCTACCCGGTGAAGAGGAAGGGGTTAAAGTTCATCTGGGCCATCTCTTTCTTTTAAGGTTAAACCTTAAAAAAAAAAAAAAAAAAAAGAGCTGAACTTTACCGGCGCCAACCTTCAAAATCAAATCAATAAATTTGTTACATTCTATAGAATGCAAGGGCCTGATTTTCAGCTTTGTCGTTCTCAGTGAAATCAATGCTCAGCCCACCTCAGAAAATGAAGCCCAAAAGGTCTAGATTCAGGCCTATTTTATACCGTTTGAGGCTGATCCAAAGCCCCTTGAAATTAATGGGAATCTTTCCCTTGATTTCAATGGGTTTTAGATCAGATCAGGACCTGTGTGTGTTATTTGCTTAAGTACATAGGACTTCGGTGGGAATTCTCCCAGTTGACTAGGGAAACCAGAGACAAAGCTATGAGATTCTGTCTCCAGTCTGCTCTCTCTCTCTTTCTTTCACTCTAACAGGAACTTTGTGCTCCTTCTGTTGACTGTGCTTTAATTCAGTTGGTTAGATCAGTGATTCTCAGCCAGGAGTACATGTACCCTGGGGCTGGGGGTACGCAGAGGTCTTCCAGGGGTAAATCAATTCAGCTAGATATTAGCCTAGTTTTACAACAGGCTACATAAAAAGCACTAGCAAAGTCAGTACAAACTACAATTTCATACAGACAATGACTTCTTTATAGACTATACACTGAAATGGAAGTTCATTTATATTTGATTTATTTTATAATTATATGGTGTAGTCCATAGGATTATTTTGCTAGCTATTATATCCTACTAATTCAGCCAGCAGTATTAATTAATATGTTTCTTTTTTCTGATATTAATCCATTTTATTCTTATATTTTATCAGTATTAATTCCTTGGAATTTAGGATGTGTTGAGACATGTAGTTCCTAAAATAAGTCTGAAATGCAAGAAGCCTACCAGCTTGTAAGATCCGGTAAGATCTGCTATATAGCAAAAAGTATAATCAGTTATAAATATGTTAGCATAAAAGCTAGCAACCTTTGGCACCATTAAGAATGGTCCCTGAACTTTGGGGAACCAAGGGGAGGAACTATCCACATCACATCACAGGTTTATCCGGCTCCTACAACCGGTTGGTAACCGCAGGGTACACCACAACTCGAGGTCATCAAGAGAGCCTAGGTTGGCAGTTTTGGAGTGAGATAATTCTTATTAATATATTTAGAAAGTAAGTGTCATAATCCACTAACCTATAGGAGAAGGGTCCCCATACATTTCTTAGGGTACAGAAACAAGATTTGGGTATAGTAGGTTGGGCCTGAATTACATAGATCAGGATCCTATAAAATACCTTGTAAGGGTTGGTTAGTTAGTTAGTCTTTTAGGGATAGGCTCTCGCTCCTCTCAATTCTAAGTTCTGGTTCTAAGCTCTATACTCTTCTAACTCCTGAAGCTTCGGTTTCTTGGGGTACGTCTTCACTACCCGCCGAATCGGCGGATAGTAATCGAGCTATCGGGGATCGGTTTATCGCGTCTTGTCTAGACGCGATAAATTGATCCCCGAACGCGCTCCCCGTCGACTCCGGAACTCCACCAGAGCGAGAGGCCGAGTCAACGGGGGAGCCGCGGCCGTGAGGACCCGAGGTAAATCGATCTAAGATACGTCAACTTCAGCTACGCTATTCTCGTAGCTGAAGTTGCGTATCTTAGATCGATTCCCCCCGCCCCCAGTGTAGACCAGCCCTTGGAGTACTTTATCTATCTATCTATTCTATCTTCTATCACGCTATCAGCTCAGTTTATGCAGTATAGTATAAGTACTCAACATTCCTAACCATCGGGGAAGCCAGCACCATCGTGTAATCGGGCATGCCGGGAGTGAGGCTGATCCTTCACCTCCTATTACTGGGCTCCCAAGGAAGGGTGTGAGTATGTTAGGTTAAGGTACTTATAATAGAAATGTTACCAGCAGGAGTTTTGGAATTCTTTTACTGTTTTGCAATTAAGTTCCATTGCATTCCTTGTTTTTATGTTAATGGCAATAAAGATTTTATCAATTTGCTATTGTCCTCAGTGTATGCGTTCTTGCCAAGCACCCCGAGAATCCTCTCCCATTAGAGAACTCTCTGAGTTCTTAAACTCTGGAGTCTGAATTGGATAAGAACCTCCAAATCTTCTGGTCGGATGCAATCCGTGGCGAGCCATAAAAATTCACCCATCAAATTCAGGTCAACAATGGTAAAAATGAGAAAGGGGGCAATTTTTCAGGAACAGTGTGGCTGTGGCACTTGTATTTTTGTCTGATTTCGTAAGCATGTAGTTTTAAAGCGAGGTGAAACTTGTGGGCACACATGACAAATCAGACTCCTGCAAGGGGTACAGTCAGCTGGAAAGGTTGAGAGTCACTGGGTTAGATTATCATTCTGATATGGTTGCTTTTGGTAGAACCCAGGTGCAATCCAAGTCAGTCATTGCTGAGCCAATTCCCCACTGTTTTGCCAATGTCCCTCAGTCATGGCGCTGCTGATGCACCTCATTCCAGCACCCTTTTTTATTCCAATCCTGATCCACCAGCAAGCTGGGCCAGGACAGCGAAGGATGAGATGCACCAGTCTTGGAAACCTGCACAAACCCCTCCCCTTGCCTGCAACGTACATATGCACAACTCTGTTTGACCACCAGGAGAACATTTCTCTTGCAGGAACCCAGCTCCCTAGAACACAAGGTTCTCATTGTGATATGCAGAGAAACAGTGCTCAGAAGTGCAAGGTCTTATAATAAACACGTTGCCTTCAATAGAACTAGTACAATGTACATCAGCCGAGGATCTGGCTTGCATGTGAATCTGTCTCCAAAGAGGGTATTTGATTCCTTTTCTCTTTCACAATTTTATGACTGCCCAGGAAGAGGGATGGAAATAAATGTCACTGCTGTTATACCCTAAGGTGCTTGAATCCTTTTTTTCATCTAATTTTTAACTGTCCCTTGTAAATTCCCTAAAAGAAACAGGAAAGCTCAAAAAAAAAAAAATCACCCACAGAATCCTTGACTTATGTCAGAGCATGAAGATATTGCTCTTATTTTTTTTAAAAAATGGTTAAATCCGTTCCTTATTCGCTGCTGGCAAGGTGGTTAGTCCTGGGCAGTTGTATACATTTACCAGCATTTCAGGGCTGTAGTCTCTAGAGGACGTAATGATTAAAATGCAGAATGTGGGTTAACAAGAGCCCAGACAGATATGGCACCCTATGGAGTTAAATCACTCCACCCTTTCCCCAAATTCCATGGCCCAGAGACAATCCTTCCCAGCAACCAGCCTCCCGAGATTCCTGCCTCCTCTGATAAAGCCATTAGAGGGAGGGTGATGCAGCTGTTCATCAGTTCTTTTGTATTCGCTGCACTATTCAAATGAGGATGGTATTGGCCAGTTGTGTTGTTGCAGCTCTGTGGCCTACGGGGCTGACCGTTGTTTCTGGGTGTACATGGATGTGTTTTATGTTTTACGTGTTAAATGGTGCAGCATTTAAGGTTCATTCGTTATATGTCAATGGCCCACTCGCTGCCAAACTCAGCACGTACAGAAACGTCTATTGCGAAATGCCTTTGGAAATGATGGGCTCTCGGTTACGTTGCCTACGCATCTCAGGCCTGACTGCAATGGCATCGTTTCATGACGTTTCAATGGGCATTGCCCAGCTCCTCACCAGGACCCCTTATTATGGGGAAGTGAGGCCCCGAGTAACTTGCACAAGGTCACACAGGAAGTCTGTGGCAAAGCAGGAAATCAAGCCCAGGTCTCCCACATCATAAGAACATAAGAATGGCCCTTCTGGGTCAGACCAAAGGTCCATCTAGCCCAGTATCCTGTCTTCAGACAGTGGCCAATGCCAGGTGCCCCAGAGGGAATGAACAGAACAGGTAATCATCAAGTGATCCATCCCCTGTCACCCACTCCCAGCTCCTGGCAAACAGAGGTTAGGGACACCATCCCTGCCCATCCTGGCTAATAGCCATTGATGGACCTATCTTCCATGAACTTATCTAGCTCTTTTTTGAACCCTGTTATGGTCTTTGCCTTCACAACATCCTCTGGCAAGGAGTTCCACAGGTTGACAGTGCGTTGTGTGAAGAAATACTTCCTTTTGTTTGTTTTAAACCTGCTGCCTGTTCATTTCATTTGGTGACATCCAGGCACAACACCCCAACCACCGGGTCATCCTTCCTTGGACCAAATCAATAATACCTGGTACATTCACGGATCCCAATCTCTGCTTTTGGGTGCAAGGACAGAAAAGTAACATCTCCACCAATTGCTAATTATTTCTCTTAGGTACTTACATGGCCCCCCATTGCCATGGTAGCTGAGTACCTCACAATCATCATTGGATTTATCCTCACAACATCCCTGTCTGGTAGAGAAGTGCTATTATCCCCAGTGAAACTAAAGTGCATGACTTTCAACAAGACTTAGGCTCCCAAGTCACGTAGGAACTTTTGAAAAATGTTATCCTGTGCGACTTCAGAGCACAAATCCCATTCAAAGTCAATGCTCCTAACTCTCTAGGGCCCAGGTCCTCAAAGGTAATTACATGCCTAGCTCCCACTGGAGTTAGGTGCCTAAATATCTTTGAGGACCTGGGCCAAATCTTTGAAAATCCTGCCCTTGGCCTTCACCTTCATCGTAATGCCTTGTACAAGGCTATGCCAGGCATGTTGAAACACCCTACTCCCCTTATTTTGTCTCTCCAATTATACAGATTACACACACACCACATTTTAGACAAATGTTTTATTTTAAAAATAATTCCTCCATTTAATACGAAATTTGTATACAATTTGTCAGTATTTCACTTTAGGAAATAATTAATTACACTATATGTATAACATATAACAATACATACACCTCTACCCCGATATAACAACGTGGTAAAGCAGCGCTCGGAGGGGGGGGGGCTGCGCACTCCGGTGCATCAAAGCAAGTTCGATATAACGCGGTTTCACCTATAACGCGGTAAGATTTTTTGGCTCCCGAGGACAGCGCTATATTGGGGTAGAGGTGTATTTTTAAAAACCATGTTTTCAGGCAGCTGTTGTGTTCTGGAAGACATGTGCCATATTTTGGCACATGTGGTGGCTATTTTGTATACAAAATAAATATTTAACTACATATTGAAGAGGCATTTAAAATGAAAAAGACTTCTCAGCTCTGCTATAGCACTTGGATTTTTTTCCCTTCCTCTATTTTATACATTAAGGCACATGAAATTACATCCAAAGCTATTTACAGGAAAATATATTGCAAAATCGTGTAACATATTACAGGTAAGCCAAACTCACTCAAGATAGGTCTACACTGCAATTAAAAATCCATGGCTGGCCTGTGCCAGCTGACTAGGGCTTGGGCTAAGGGGCGGTTTAACTGTGGCGTAGACGTTCAGGCTCTGGCTGGAGCATGGGCTCTAGGACCCTGGGCAGTGGGAAGGTCTCAGAACCCAGGCTGCAGCTTGAGCATCTACACCACAATTAAACAGCCACTTAGCCTGTGTCAGCTGGCACAGGCCAGCTGCAAGTGTCGAATTGCAGTGTGGACATACTCTTACAGGCATGTTAAATATTGTGATCTATATCATATATATAAAATAATAATCACGCTTTGCATGATTGTGAGTATACATGTAAAATATATTATAATATATACACATAAGTACGTACACACACAGTAAGGTCCTGATCCTGCAAACAGTGATGCACATGATTAGCTTTAAGCCCAGAAGTAGTCTCTCTGGAGGCTAGTTTGTATATGTTTGCAGAGCTAGGACCATAGGGTATGTAATAAACTATACCCATTTATATTAGACAAACCAAAATATGTAGGTGATAATTAACTTATTCATTTGTACAGTGCAAAGGCTAATCCTTTGCTTTTGTCGCTGTTGGATGCCAATCCAACTTGCCACCCCTCAGTTTTCAAAGAGCTCTGAAAGAGTACTTCACATTAAACCTCACCCACACGGCCAGGAAGGAGGTAAATATCATCACTCCGGTTTTTACAGACGGGCAGACTGAGGAACAGAGGGATTCAGTGATTTGCCCAAGACCCGTTTCACAGCTTGTATTTAACAGGGCACTTCCTATTAACTTTAAAACTCATTCACCCCCTTGAAAATATATGAGCCAACAAGAAGACATGCAGCACCTCCATTACAGATACAGTGTAGCATTTGTTCATAGAGCATGTTCCTGCTCCAACTGAATTTAATTGCCAAACTCCTATTTATTTCAACCGGGAGCAGGAGCAGGTGCAGTGCTTGTTCAGTTCTTGAGTGTGAACTGCCCCAGAGTGTTCAAATACAGAATGGCAGCCTGGGTCTGGATTGTCTATCCATTACCAGCAGGATTCTGCAGAGCTGTACTATAATGCTAGCTGCAGAAAGTGTCACTGGGTGTCACTACTGGAATATCAATCTATTGGCTGCTCCCAGCCAACCCCTCATTTCAAGAAGAAGAAATATTGTATCTAGGGGGCCTCGTGTTTTTTGAATTGTTTACAGTGTCGTGTTCTGCCAAGCGAACAAGACAACAGCTGCATTCAGAGTGGGGTTTGCTGAGGTTACTTAGCGAACAATGATAATCCTGTGGGCACAGAAAGGGGTTCAAAAGCAACAGCGGAAAGGGGCAAGAACCAGCAGCAGGGGAGCCTGACGGGTTGTGAACCTCCAACTATTTGGGGCTTTGCATAGTTAGCTGGAGTTTGATTGGAATTTCGTTCCACGGGGTGATTCAGGGCCAGAAGAATCCTCGAAAGCTACGCTCGTCCACATGGGGGCCAAACACACAACGTAGATGGAGACAGTAGGCCAGATCCCCAGTGGCACACACGTAGTTCCACTGAAGTCAGTGGGTGAGGATCTGGCCCAATAAATACTATTTATGCTTTCATTGGAAGTTCTCTTTTCCTCCGCTCCCCTCCCTTTTTTCATAGTCTCTGCATTTGCTTTTCATGCAACCTGTTCCCACCCTTCATCGTCTTTTTCCCCTCTGCAAACACCCCTCTTAACAGGATGTTCATTGTGATGCACATGAACGCAAACAGGAAGCACAAGAGTGGGGGTGTGTTGGGCATGCAGGGTTTGCAGGTGAAGTAGCAGTGCAAATGTTGAATGCTAAAGTCTGCAATCGGGACAAGTTGCATGCTTGTTCGCTTTGAGTGGCCGTCTCTTAATCTTCTCCCCACGTATCTGAATTTGCTTTCTCTCAAGGCTGTGAATATAAAGACTCTGCCCTTATACATAGACACCCGGATTTGGACTACCCTCTAATAAGAGTTATTGGGATGGTATGAATACACTGGTTTAGCTTAACAGGAGTCTGACAGGCAGAAAGAAGCAGAATGGCTCCAGATTACCACCTCTCAACAAACGCTTAAAAACTGTTAAGAGGCAGTACTGGAGTTATTACCGTCCACGATTCTGTTTCCATGTCTCCAGACAACCTACAAAACTGTTTTGACCAGGAAAAGCCAAGGCCCACAAAACACAAGACAACAAAGGATCCTAGCAAGGTTTAAAGGGGGTCACTCTCTCAGGGGGAGGGAGAGCCAAAAGGGAAACCAGACTGGAATGAGACTCAGAAAGAGGAGCCACTTAAGGGTCTGGAGAAGCTAGGCCTCCCTAGGTCGCCAAAGGATGGTAGGGCTAGACTTGTTTTGAAATCCTCTCTCTAATGCATTCTACTATTGCTAAATACAATATTTTGGGTTCAAAAAGGTCTGCTCACCATATACCGCTGGTCACAAACTCCCAAAGGGAAGAACGGTAGGTGCCCAAACTCAGTTGGACCTGCTCGGTAAACTCAGTTGATACCCATGGTTCTATAGAGTGGGAGAATCACATGATTCCACCCCAAGAGAGGAACAGGCATGAGGCCTAAGACCTGAGGGGGAGCACTCAGAGAGACCAGAAAGGAGACCGGAGGTGCAGCCAGCCCTGGAACGAACACCAACGCATACGGAATATTCCTTTACACGGGGAGTAGTCGGGGTGGCTCTAGCTTTTTTGCCACCCCAACCATGGCTGTCAGGCAGCTTTCCGCAGCACGCCTGCAGGAGGTCCGCCGGTCCCGCGCCTTCGGCATACCCGCCGCCGAATTACCGCCGAAGCCGCGGACCTCCTGCAGGCAAACCGCTGAAGGCGGCCTGACTGCCGCCCTCGCAGCGACCACCAGGCCACCCCCCCGTGGCTTGCTGCATGCGCTTGGGGCGCTGGTGCCTGGAGCCGCTGCCGGGAGTAGTTATTGCATTGCTAGGTTCCTACTGTTTGGCTCAGATCAGGGGCGGCTCTAGCTTTTTTGCCGCCCCAAGCACGGCAGGCAGGTTGCCTTCGGCGGCATGCCTGCGGGAAGTCCCCGGTCCCGCGGCTTCAGTGTACCCATCGCCGAATTGCCGCCGAATCCACGGACCTCCCGCAGGCATGCCGCCGAAGGCTGCCTGACTGCCGCCCTTGCAGGAACCGGCAGGGCGCCCCCCGTGGCTTGCCGCCCCAGGCACGCGCTTGGAGCCGCTACTGGCTCAGATGACAGTACACTGTAGTATAAAACGGAATCAGTTTTTGATGAGGCTGGAATTGGAGTCGATTTGCTCTTCCTGGATAGGAATTCGAAAGCTCCTTCCATCTGAAAAACACAGAGTACAGAAACTTTGTATAGAGCAGGAGGGGAAAGAGAAGCAAATGGCTCTTCTGGTTCCATGCACACATGGGCGCACAGAACAACTAAGGCAGGGAGCGACTTCTAGATTACTGCTTGCTGGTCTAGCCGATACGGGGTATGTAGTAGAAGTGGGATGGGTTTAGGGAACAACGGGAACATATTTTATTGGTGCTGTGTAACGAGAAGAGCAGGCAGCAGTGGGCTGACCCAGAACCATGCGTCTAATTGGCTTTGAATGGAGTGCCCGCCCCCTTGTCAGTCAAACAATTCATTCATTTGGAAAAGGTGAATGAAAGACCCTGCGGCAGCTCATTTGTACCTGGATAGAAAAGGGTCACAACTTCAGCAGGCATCTTCCAAGGTTGCCCGACAGAGTAGCCATTTTTTTTTTTTTTTTATTATTTGTATATTATTGATTCCCCTCTCCCCAAGTAAGGGGAAAAACAGAAAAGAGATAAAGAAAAAAGGAAAGAAAGTACAAAATTGCAACTCGAGGGGGAAGTACAAGTTCTGATGACATAGGCAGACACAGTATATTTCAGCCAGGCTGGTCCTGTGTCACAGAGTCACTCAATGGGTATATGATGCACTATTATTTTTTTCAGCATGCTGTATAAATTCAATCCTCCTCCTCGGTGAGCTGATCTCAGCGGTGCGTGTGTGTGTCAAATATTTTGGTAGCTAGAAAGCCACACAGAAAAGAGAATAATGAAGTAAAGAGAAAAGGGAGGAAGGGGGAACAGTAAGCAAGGCAGGAGGGAGAAAAGATAAAGGACTGGGAAGAGAAGGAAGGGAGCAGAGAGGGGAAAGGAGAACATCTCAGTTCCCATCCACTTGGGGTTAAGTAAAGCCTTCTAAAAAGTTAGACCAAATCTTTTCAGATTTGTCTGAGGCCCCTCCTCTCTGAAATACTGCCTGCTCTTTAGCTACCAGGTCATCCAGATCGCTAAGTCAAGCTTCTACCCCTGGAGGCAATTTTCTCTGCCATCTAAGCAAGCCATGCAGCTACAGGCACTGCTCTAGAGAGCCAAGCTTTCTGTGAGCTGGAGAGTTTCCAGGGTGATCAGATATATCCCCCAAAACAGTTCTCAGCTCTGGCAGACCCGCACCTCCAGCAACAGTCTGCATCAGCCAGACCCATGCACTAGAACTTACGCAGGGACCAATATAAACGAAAAATCTGGATCAGCCTGAAACCCAGACCACAAGCAGAGTTTTTAAATGTTTTTCAAGGCACTTTCCCATTGGCAAAGGGCCAGGGATGTATGCAAATCTTTGTTCAAGGCCCACCACAGATCATTTAAATTAGGGAGTCATGCAGCGTGAAAAACTTGGCTGTCCAGAGGACAAACAAAGTTGGCCAGGGGGATTGCGGAATATTTTTGGTAGACTCCAAAAGCACGATTCCAGTGGGGCTGTGTCTACACTGCAAAGCAATAGGGGTGGAACCCTGGGTCCCGGCTTGACTCAGGCTCGGACCTTCTACCCCATAGGGTCCTAGGCCCTTGGATCTAAGTCCTGGGTTAGCACAATGTCTGTTTAGTAGGAAGGGGAATTAGGCTTGAGTCTGAGTTTGAACCCTGGGCCTACACTGCAGTGTAGCCATACCCTGAGAGAGACTCAGGTTATCCACCCATTCGCTCCAAATTAATTGTGTAGAACAGCAAGCTTTTAAACAGAGACTCACCAAGTTGTCCATTCACAGGAGGCCTCTTTGGCTTCTCCTTTTTGGTCGTCTGGATAATCAAGAGGAGGATGGACATTCCAGATACCATGAGCAACGTTAAGCAAATCAAAATGAGCGATAAAGACCCTAGGAGAAAAATAAAGGAAGATCATTACACATGAGAGAGAGAGAGTGCAAGAGCACGCACTGCTGGGCCCCTGCATGAATACCATCCGGAGTTACATACGACGTAGGCACTCCGATGCCATGATGATGAGCATCACACAAAAACTTGTTAAATCAAACAAGATGATGATGAGCATGAAACCTGGGAGACTGAACGCATGAGAAAGTGATGACGATTCCAGTAAGGATAATGACATAACGGTGTCAACCTCAGAACCAGGAAGTGAACATGTCGCCCTACAATTAAGGCTACATTTATGTCACAGGAGTCAGGGTGTCCACGTTTCCCATAGTTTTTAAAAGCTAACCATGACTGCAAGTGGGTAGGTGGCTACGGTGGCAAGAGAGTAAATGGTTTCACGGAGTTGGCAGGTCATGAGAGCTGCCAAATTCAAATCTAGCATGTACATGAGGCTAAGGAAGAGCAGGAACCAAATAAACTGGGGAAGTGGAAATGAGTCATTCTTCCTGTTTGAGGAGGGAATACACCCGAGAGGTTATGGGATGCCTGGGTGGTACAATCACCTTGTTAATGCCTTGAGTTATTTTTTTTAAAGATATAATTATTTTTGTGTATATACAGGATGAGAGGAATGCTCATGGTGGGGCTGTGGGAAAATAGGTCTGAGAAGGAGAGGGAGGGCTGCATGGCTTATAGGATTAGGAGAAGGCACCCCAATGCTTGGGGAAGGGACAGAGATGCTTGTGGAAAGAGGTAACAAAGGGGCCATGGAGGCATGCAGAGGAAAAGAGGAGGCAGGCAGGCAACAAGTGATGAGATGTTGACAGTAACAGAGCTGTGCGGGGAGTTTGAAACTGCTAAGGAAGGGGATGTGAAATCTGAAGTGACCGGTTACAAAGGGGGCTGATATAGTTGGAGGAAGAGGAGTTTGGCAGAGGCATTTCTGATAGCCTGAAGGGGAACAAAAGAGTTGTTCAGAAGAGCAGGCAAAAGGAGGCAACTACTAGCAGACAAGACTCAGCCTTCCCTTACCCCAGTTAGTCTCCTTTATAACGGGAGTGGTGGAAAGGGTGTCTTTGGACGTGAAGGGGGTGGGTGCTGTAGTAGATCCATTGCTTCTGCGGCTGATGATAGAGAGGAATGAGGTGGATGTTTGGAGTGTGGTGGCCTGTTTGTCCTGGTCATCACAGATGGCATCTTCTATTTTTGTCCCAGCTCTCAGAGTCTTTTTACCATAAGCGGTGCAGCTGCCAGGGTAAATAAACAAATGGAATTATTTAAATAGCTTCGGTGCCGAATATAAAGATGACCTGTACAGGACAAAAGATGGAGCATATGCAATTTTTTTTGGGGTGCGTGTGTGTGTGTGGTGGGGGGGAGCTTCTTTATGTTGTATAAAGGAGGCCTGGATTTTTTTTTTTTAATTAAAAAAACAAACAAACAACAAATCTTTTCCTGCTTGCTTGAACATTGGAAATTCAGACGATCCCTCCACAGCAACACTCAGTAGCCACTCCAAAGTGGAGCATGGGTTGCAGCTGTATTCCCAACTTCTGCTCAACTAGAGAGAACACCATGGGATGAGACAAAAAGAAGAGGGGTGTAGAATTGCTCCCAGGGAAGAAAACATCATAGTTTCAGGCAACGCATGCTGGGTTAACAACATGAAAAGACCCCATGCTCGGAAAACTAAATTGGCTCTTTACGGAGAAAACCATTTACAGGGATGTCGCGACATCAGCTAGCGTTCTCTAGTCATGTGCACACAGACCAATTTCCTGGAGCCTCCTCCAAACTCTTCCCTCTTGCAAACTGTGGTCCTCCCTTCAGGTTCCATGTGGTTTGCTACAATCACGAATAGCTTTCCTGTGTGAGGTGGTGCAGCCCTTTCCAGATATGTGAAATTTCCACTTGGCCAGCTTTCTACTGAAGCCATCATGGTGGAAAAGGGAAAATGCAGGATGCCAATGCATCCCATGAGCTGGCACATAGCCCTCTTGCAGGCATCCTAAGAGTCATCATGAATACAAGTCTTACTGAAATTAATTGCTGGCTTATCTTTGGGAATTCCAAATACTGACTTTAGGGAAGGAGATAGAAGGGTCTGCTGTGAGCAACCCTTAACTACTGTGCAAGAAACAAAAAGTTTAAGCCCAGTTTGTTTGGATGAGGGATACGTACTTGGTCCAGGGCCAACATCTGTCATTGTTTCCATTGGAAAAATGCCCATCAGGACAAGGGAAGCATTCTGAAAAAAGAGACAATATTTTAAAACTATGGTTGCTTGATACAGATTTGGAGTAGCTGTGAACATCTTTTGGATAAACCTGGAGCAAGAATGATACATGAGCATTACAATGTATAAAACAGCTTCCATTCCAGAGTGTCACGCAAAACCAGAGTCCATACAACAGCACCATTGAAATTGCAGTCAACATTTGGGTCGGTACAAAGGGAAGGTAGCATATTGAACAAGTACAACACCCTTTTTATTCTGTTTCCTGGTGAGGTACCTTGCATTTCCTGCAGAGTGTTTATGGAGGTTAAAGAGGAGAAGTCCTGTGGCAGCATTTTGCACACCACCCTGTTAGCAATGGTTGTCTTGCAGATGGAGATAATTTACAAAACAGCCAGCAGGTGCTTTTCACTGGGAGGAATACTGTTATAATTAAAAAAAAAAAAAAAAAAAAAAAAAGCTAATTACTCACCGTTTCCTGATGGAGATTCCTCTGACGATCCGCTGTCGTATGGAGTGTAACCCTTCATGCACACGCAAACTGTATCTGAGATCTTATCGCACTTCTTCACCTCAATGCTTCCCCTATCTAGGAGCAACAGAGTTGGGGAGGTGGAAGGGAAGAAAGGAAATTAATTGGCCTAACGCTCATTGTTCTGCATTGGCAAACGAGAGACATGGAGGTCAAGTCTAGTCTCTTGAACCCGTTTGCAGGCAATGGATCCCCTTGTGCCACTTAACCAGGTCATTAAAGAGCAGAATGAATGGGTTCAAGTTAGAGTCTTATCCAGTTCCTCTTTGACTTGAAACATGAAAAAAAAAATGCACAATTAAACCACCATTTTTTCCCCCGTCAAAATCTTGTCAAAATTTAAAAAAAATTCCACCAGCTCTTATAATGGCTTGAAAAACTGGGCAATTTTTGTCTGTGCAAAAACTTTATCTGCCAGCCCTTTGGGGAGTAGGAAAGAGAAGAGGCCTGAGAAGAGCACCTAAGGACTTTAGGGGGATATTCTGGGGACCTCGGTAAAGAAGTGGCCACTGCGTAGCTGACTTACTTGTGTCACAGATGGTGCAGCTTTTGCACGAATAGTAGTTATGCTTTGAGTTATAGTATCCATCTTGGCAGGGGACGCACTCGGTTCCTGATGATGGCGAGCAGCGGTTTCTCATTCCCTCACCTAGGACAAAGAGCACGTATGGGAGAGGAATCCTTTGGGTCACTGTCCGTGCATTAATAGCCACGCCCCACTTCTAGACATCTACTAGCATTCTGAAAATGTGGACAGTAACATCCATCCCCTTCACCAATGCATCCCAAACAGCATTTTTCTACAACGGAACCTTTTGAATGTCAGGGTACGCAGCTGAGGTCACTGCCAAGGGTCAATTTGCCACTGCAGCTCTGATACAAGGGGTGGATATCTGTACAATACTGCGGCTTTCCCACAGTACCTCCACCAAGATAAAGTCATTTGAACTGCCTTAGTAGGGACCAAGAAGCAAACATATGCAATGGATGGTATAGCAGGTAGGTTGGATAGACCTATTATGACATGCAGCAATTAAATAGTTAATAACGTGCATGTCTATAGCATCTTTCTCTAGGGGGATCTCAAAGCACATTAAAGATCAATTAATTAAGCCTGACAGCCTCCCATCTGAGGTATCTATGCATCCATCCAAGCTCTTATATTGGCACTCATCGCAGTAGCAGATATTGTTGTCCCCTTTTTAGAAACAGGAAAATAGACCCAGAGAGCGCAAGTGACAAGGTCGCGCAGTGAGGCCGTGGCAGATCCACGAATAGATCCCAGGAATACTGCTGCTGTTTAACAGAGGCTTGCAGAAGGTGGATGAAAGTAAAGATTCTCCAGGCAGGAATTCACAACGCAAGGAGTATTTACATTGACTCATGGGGGAGAGGGGGATCTTGAGTCAATACAGGGCTCCTATTTGAAACAGGGAAGTTGCTACAAAATTGTAAAATAAGTTTCAGTAAATGGATAAGCACCTTCAGTTGAGCAACATTGTGCAAAAGGAAATGTTTATAAACCCAATCCTGCATATTCCCCTTGACTTCTGAGCTTGCAGGATCAGCCACTATAGCCCAGATCCTCAAAGTTATTTAGGCACCTGACTTCTATTGAAATCAATAGACCATACGAGTCTATATACCTTTGAGGAACTGGACATACTTCACTCAGTCTTCTTTTCAGAGCACTTCCCCATGGCCCAAACTGAAAATACATTGACGGATACATAGAACTGGGGGGGGGGGAAGATGGGGGGGGGAGCAGAGGATGTGGGAAATTAACTCTTCACACAAATGTATCGGTTTTGTTTTGTACCCAAATCAGTATTAGCTCTGCCTTTCAGATTTGTGGTTTGATAGCACTGAAGTCCTTCCTGGCATCGTCCAAATGTGGACCACCTGTAGGAGTTGGAAATTGATTCAGCCTCTCTCCTTAGACACAGGTGCCAACTATGATAGCAGTGTCTAATATGAACACCTATTTATTTCTAACAGGCTTAATTAGCATGGCGTCTGTCCACTAAGAACTTGATTAACGCCACCAAAATCATTTCACTTTCGCCAAAACAGCTGTCAGAGGAGTCTGAATTCACATCACTAATTCAGAAGTGACGTAAGATGGCATAATAACTGAGATCAGAGGAGTGGAGTGGTACAGCGGTTCAAGCATTGGTCCCGAGTTCTAATTCTGGCTCTGATGCTCATTTTTTCTGTGGCACTGGGCTTAAATGTTCTGTTTCGCCATCTGCACTATCCCACTGTTATTTAGCCCACTCAGAGGTATGTCAGGAAATAATCAAATCACGTTTGTAAAGTGACATATAAAACACTACAGCACACGTCTCTCCTTCTATTCTAGAGATTGCTGCTATCTGCTTTACTCACAGCTGTTACAGGCAGCTAAGTAACATATCCCATGTGTCTCTCTCAGAATTTGAATTCCCCCTTCGAGGAGTACTTGTTTTAGATACACACAGCATTATACTAAAGGAATGCCTGAATGGACAGAAAGTCCCCCCTGTTAAATGTTGGTCAGTTGTGCCCTGATCTCAAGCCCCGAAACTCTCCTCAGAGAACTTGCATATAATGGGTAGGGGGTTTTTTTGCAAGAAATGAGGCACACTTATGTTGCTGCAACAGATAATGCAACAATACTGTACTTTGTACTTTCAGCTGAGTTCAGAATGCTTTTCAAACATTAATTACATTTCACAACACTTTTGAAGTAGGTAACAGTTCAATCTAGTTTCTGTTTCGTAGACTGATAATTAGTACAGGGATTAAATGACTTGTCCAAGGGTCAAACAGCAAGTCAGTGGCAGAGCCAGGAATAGTATCAAGAGGTTCTGAGTCATCTTATGCTCTAGGTATCGAGGCACATTTCCGATATCTCGCTAATGGCCTAATATACAGTACAGGGGTTTTCAAACTTTTTGTATGGGTGACCGCTTTCACACAGCATGTCTTTGAGTGCGACACCCCCTTATAAATTAAAAATGGGGGGGGATTTAATTTAATGGGGGCTCGGGACTGTCAGCCCCATGAAGCTGACAGCTTGCGACTCCCACGTAACCACCTTGCAACCCTCTGAGGGGTCACGACTCCCAGCTTGAGAACCCTGGTATAGGCTACTTGAAAATAAGGAGCAATCATTTTTATGCTCAGTCCTTTTAAAATCCAGCTGTAATTAATTTTTTATTCTCACCCTTGCTCTTGGAAAATGAGGATCACACTGTACTTTTTTCCACCCCACTCATTCATTTTCTCTAAGTTTCACTGGGTGCTAACAGCAAACAGTTCTGAGAAAGAATAACTCATTCTCACAGCACTAAAACCCATTAACTCACTATCTATTGCACATCCTACACTCTCAGGAAACAGACTACTCTCCTGAATGCAGAATGTTCCAAGAACTGGCAGGCAAAATTCGGGGCATTTTCCGAGTAGCTGGGAAAGAATTCATTTGAACAAAACCATACCAACCCACAACATCCACAATTAAATGACCTTGTACCACAGAAGATACTGTCTAAATCAACTATCTTGACTGCTGCATTTTCATATGGCCATTACCAAAGACTATATGTATCCACTGCTTTACCTCAGTGATTAATTGCAAGACATAGTAATATATTCACCCGCGGGGACAGGAGGGAGACATGTTTTCCCAGTCTAGCACTTACTCAGTAGCTTCTAACTAAGCGACAGCCCATGGAAACTCCCTCACCACATTAAGGAGAAAGAAAGTAGCATGTGACATATGAGGTATTGTCTGTACCCACTTACCAGGAATGGGATGTGTCCCAGAATGAGGAACTCAAAACCCCTCATAATTCAGTAGCTTTGGGAATACCCTGAGGGCTCGTGCGGCAAGCCAAGTCTCAAAAATGGGGATCTGTTACAACCAGTATCTTTGGGAAACACTGATTTCAGTTTTCGCTGCCGTAGCTAATGCAGTACAAATTTTACATGGACGGGGGGGATGGAATTGTGAATAAAGGAAGAGCTCTGATTTGAAGATGCATAGACAACTCTGTACAGGATTTTTTTTTAAAACAAAAACCTCTTGCAAAAAGGTGCAAGCACACAATCTAACCATCTTGCAGAGATGAGAATATACCTTCCCTTCCTGTCAGCCCTGAACTCTCCATGCCACTTTCTATTAACAGACTGCCCATTGGACAGTGTGGTGTCACATGCCAGTTGTGGTTACTCTGGGTTGTCAAGTAATTTCTATAATCATATCCAACTAATAGTGCCTGTGTATTTTTTGCACTTTTCCACTTCCTCAGCTCTGATTGCAGAACTGTCATTCCGCTCTAACAGCAGCTGTGAGAAAGAAAAAACAGACAGAGCAAAATTCATTCAGTTTCTACCAAAAAGGAGAAAGTGGGAGGAAACAAGTACTCCATTTGCTGCCGCCTATGGTCTTGCCAAATCATGCTCATGAATTACGTGAAGCAAAGAGAACTAGCTCTCTTCACAGGGAGGCGTCCACATGGCATGTAGATCATGCCTGCAGAGCAATTTAAAAATCCAAAGATGCCGGCCATCCATAAATCTTGATTTTTCCAGTGATGTTTGGCATGCCCTGTTCTCTTCAATAGGAGAGCATATGGTCAATCGACACTTTTTAAAAAAAAACAAAAATATATAAGCTTTAGCTACAGTAAACGCTGTTTCAATGGAAGCAGCTTTAAAGACATCTTGCAGTGTCTTACCCTTAACTATACTAGACCTATTTTCTTATGACCCACCATTGCAGCTACAACGTAAGTACTAGCACCAACAAGTCTCCTGTGTCCACCAGCATTTTAACTAGTATGCCATTTCCTGCTAATCTGAGTCAGGCTAGACAATATGTTAGTTAAGATTTCGGCAGTCAGTCCTTGCTAGTGCTCCCATCGTGGACCTGCACCAGTGGGAAATTTTAGGAAAAATAAGCCAGTGTAGACAAGTCTCTGAAGATTTCATTCCGTAGAGTGATGCATAGGGTTTCTCAAGGTTACCCGCTTAAGTTACGGAAAGAGTTTATTCCAAACTAGACATCTTATAAAACAGTATTTTATAGTTCAGACTGTTTCCGACATGTCAGTAACATTTTGGGTTCACAAGATTACTTCCCCCACCCCCTACCTCATTAAGTGCTGGACTTTACATCTAACAAGGACTGTCAATATTGAGTTGATGACGAGGACTTACCAGGAGCACACTCTTTGCAGCATCTTTTATGTAAGGGATATTCAAATTGTCCACAAATCAGCCCTGAACACTGCATAACAGAGAGCAACAGGAAGAACAAAACAGCAGTAAAAGAAGAGACGACAAATTTGGCTAATACTCGTCCAGCCATGCTGACTCTCCACTTCCCCTGCAAAAAAAAGTAAACTCTAGGAGAGGTTGAACCTAGACTGCTGAAGAACAGGAAGGCAATTCATATGCCTGCAATGGGGAAATTCCCACCATGTACCACCTCTTTTCAGCTCCTCCTCCTTTCAGCTTTCGGGTTCCTTCAAGGAAGAAGGGAAAATAAAGTTTTCTGAATCAATTCTATGAAAGAATTATTTTAGGCCCTAAAAAAAAGACCACATGCCATTTCTTAGCTTAAGGTTTTATTAGGAACGAACCAGGTCCTTTGTGAGAAACACCAGCCTTAGCCTCCCATTATCTGAACTGAAGCGCTGACACTCATTTCGAAAGCCAGAAGGGGAACATACTGAATAGTTTTGCAAGAACTCTGGCTAGCAGTTTTCAGGGATAGTGGTTAAATGTCACATATTAGCCTCTTGCTATGCAAGTATCACTCCAGCTTGCGTAAATGGGCAGAGCTTTAATGGAGGGAGAAATAGGAGACAGTGTCCACCATTATGATGACAAAATTAACTCCTAAGTATTAAAATTAAGAGTGGGGTGCATCATATATAGCTCAGGGAATGGTGCATGTGAAATATGGACTGTGTACACGCTAATTCCATGGGGACTAGGTGCACATGGAATCTGCCCCTTTGCCCTTAGTACAACAGTGGGGCTACTGCATTGGAGCCACAGTAGCTTTCACAGCAGCTGCATTGCTCTAGCCAGGGGACTGTGGCCTATGGGAAATGAAGCACCCTGCAGAACTGCAGAACTTAGGGCACAGGGGATGAGGAACCCACATTGATGTCCCTTAGTATTGTTGGTGTCCTTCTGTACAGCAAAATCACATCAGTTCTGTTCTCTTCGTGCCTGAGAAGGAGGACCTGAAAAAGGAGTGCCTGGGATGTGGGAGGGGGACGCCAGCAGTAGTGAGAAGGGGACAGGGCATCATCTTGTTCTCCTTCATGAACAAGTTAGTGCAGCACAGAAGGGGAGAACGAGACTCATGACAGAAGCAGCGAGGTTTCACCTACATTCATCATTCAAGTTTTATCAACAGGAGTTAGACACACAGGTTTTGGGATTCCCCGAATCTGCTTAGCTACCCTAGTGAAAATGGCCTTTAAAAGTGTTCAAGACAAGGCCCAAATTAAAAGACAATAGTCAAAAAGGGATTTTATTTGATTTTTATTTAAATTTGTCAAGTTTTTTAGAACCAGACTTCTAAGACTCAGCATTTCTGATGTCAATTTACAGTTCACTTGCAAGAAACCACCACCAGGTCTGTATTGGAGGGAAGTAAATTTGGACCGGAAATGAATGACATCCTTTATAATCTGATACAGTTGAGAGGATTGCAGAGCAATTCTATTGCTGTATTTTATTTATGCTGTTCCCCTCTCCCCCAGTGTCTCTGAATTTTTAAAGACATACCCCAATTTTTTTTTCCATTCCACAGTCCTCTCAAAATCATTGGAAAGTTACAGCTTTAGTAAAGCCGTTCCTTTCAAAAGAAACCAGAGCTGATGTTTTTTTCACTCCAAATTATCTTTTGCTCTATCTGCAATGAAAAAAGAACACAACCCACACTGGTCTGCACATAGGAAATTAAGTGGCATAAGTCTTGCTACGTAGCATCACTATAAAAAAAAATCAGGTAAATATAATTTTATATCGTACTGACTTATTTCTTCCCTTTGCAACTTTTGATCAACTTAAATGGTCTTCCTCTCCCTTTCATCGCAAGTAGCAGGATCTGTTTATTCATTTGGAAGGGAATCAGAACAAAAGACTTTGATGTGGATGAAATTTACAAACAACATAAGGTTGGAAATGTGCTAAACGCATTTAAAGCAAAAACAATGTAAACACTGATGACTATATATTCAGATTCTACTTCATTACAATTGAATGCTGGGAAAGTATCATTCAGTTGGTAAATACTGCTAATGTACACACTTTACATTGCAGTACTGGAAGTTGTAACTATATGCACATATCCCAAGTTATATCACACAATGAATAACTCAACATTAGTCTACTAAAGACCAAATAGGTTTAATTTAATTCCCCCCACCTTTCTCTAAAATATAAACCCTCCCACCTGCCATGTGCCGGTGATAGCTTGGCTACCAAGCACTTTATAGCAGTAGGCAGACTGCTTTTATGTTATGAACAGTGGTAAGTGACCATGGATGAAGTTAAACAGTCAACTACTGTAAGTAGTGCTAAATGGAAGAACTGGATCAATAGTAGATTACTGGCAGATGAAAACCGCCCTGTGGCTAAGAATCTGACAGATGCAGAAATTGGGAAAGGCAAGATTGGAAGTAGAACACTAAAGAACCATAGGATGATTAAACAGAACGGTATCTGAACTTAGTTTCCTTCTTTCTAAAATGTAGAGAGAGGAATCATCTGAGTGTCTCCACACAGCCCAGTTGCCCCTTCCCCAAAATGCAAGCCCCCCCCGGTCCTCCCAAAAAGGGGTACTAGTTCCTGAAGAGGGGGAGGAGACAGAGTAGATTAAGTCTTGGTTTCTAATCCTCATGATGGCAAATGAACAGATTAATCCACAATGAAAGAGATAACAGTGATGCCAGGGTAACATCATGTGTGTGATAAAAATCACATCAGAGGTATTGTTTCAGGCCCTGTCTACACTAGAATCCAACCATGTTTAAACAAACCCAGAAGTTGGTTGCAAGTCAGAGTAGTTGGGGTCCAAATCAGTCTCTGTAGACGCATTATAGAATAAACATCCAGCTACTTTTGGTTACAAGTAGAACATGAGTAGACTATCACAATTTCCCTACTCTTTCCCCCCTCCTATTTGACTTATGTTCACTTCATGATTCAATTTCTTTAATCTGAGGTCTTAAATAGTTTGTCTTAATGAAGAATCTCAATGCTGGAGCATTGCCAAAGCACAGAGAAATATATTTAATGCAAAAAAGATAAATGTATATAAAAAGACTTTGATACAAGCCATTTAACAAAAAAAGGGGACATTTTAAATCAAAACAAACAGCAATCCCTGTATTTACATTATATTAAGAGAATAAACTTGATTAGATATAACACACCTTAATTGGAATTTCAAGCAAGCCCCCAAAAGATGGTTTTTTTACAGCAAGGGTAAGGCTAGAAAAAAGTGAAGCATTTTTTATTTTAAACATTAGTGGATATGACCTTTGTGTTGCAAGATTCTCCATAGAGATTACCGCCAAAACAGATTAAACCAAAAAGCTCAAGGAACCTTAAGAAGTTCTGAACTGCCTCTGCTAGACCACAGTACAGCTAGAGAAGAGTGGGACATAAATTAAACCAATGGAGGTTGAAACCAATCGTACTTGTAGGGATTAGCTTGTGAGACCTAACCAAACAGCTCTACAAATTTAACTAGTTTTAACACATTTAACCAGATTGAGACAGAGTGAATTCTAATCAGTTGCAACACAGTTCATGATTCTAAAAGCTGAATCCATTTTTGCTCCCTGCAGCTCCCTGAACATTCACAGGTTAAGGCATTCCTCTCTCTGTATTTAGAAATGTGAGCTCTTTTGAAATGAAAGTGATTAAAATGAGCTTCTCATTCCCACTGCTGCAGAACAGCACAAGGGCGGGATTTCTGTGACACTGTAGATCAGTTTCCATTCTGCTTTAAATCAAAAAAAGGATTTCACTTGTAAAATTTCGAACACTCCTGTTTAAAATGGAAAGTAATTTTTCAGATTGCGAAAGCAGTGTTGGAAAAGCAGTTATTTAATAATAGTCTCCAACACTGGACACCCAATACCCAGACTAAAAGGTATTGTGAAAAATGCAGGAAGAGGAGGAAGATGAAAAAAAAAAAAAAAGTACAGATCGGGTTGGACAGCCTTTAAAGCAACGTGGCTGCCATTTCCTCTCTCATGGCTGGCTGTTCTTTCCAGCCATATTGTTCCTGTCAGCAGAGTGCTAAAAGAAAATACTTACTCTGTTCAAAAACTTGAACAGACTCAGAAGCAGCCGGCTTCTCATTCGTAGAATGGAATGCCATGAAAACCAGGCCGGTCCAGCCAAAAGCAACGGCGAATATAAATGAGCTCCTCAGCAATCATAGTTCGTCTGATGGAGCCTCTCACTTATAGTGAATATTGTGTTCAAATTTTTCTTTTCTTCGCCCTGCTAGTGGCCACTCTAGTACAATTAGAAGTGAGTGAGGTGAATATACACTTGATTGTGGCAGCTGAAAACACAACCTAATCAGCCCACCTGCATTGAGACAGCGTGCACCTCTGATGCAATTTACAGCGGACGTTCATGAGCTGGAAAGTACATATCCACACCCCTAAATATACAGGATCCTGTGCTGAGCAAAACCAACGCACCTTATATGCCAATTAATCCCTTGCTGGATTCTCCTAGAATGCTGTCAGAAAAGAAATATCCAAAACGATCTCCTTTAAAAAAAAACTAAGATCCTCCAATGTTAATGATGATTTTCATAGATCAGCAGCTTTGTAGGCAACAGAAGTTGGATATTTAAAGATGCCTTCACAAGGCCTAAGCTGAACTTTCAGCTACAATAACTGCACAAGGTAGTATGAGCTGGTTAGTCCAGATCCTGCCTTGTTACTTACAGCCCTTTCCTTCTTTATACTGAAGGTTAAAGGAGAACTGCAGTTGTTCTATATGGACGGGGTGTTTTGTTTTTGTTTTTTAAGTCTAGGACAACACATCATACACACACAACACATATAGCAGCAAGGTAACTTTCTTTTTGTTTTTGGAAAGCAAGAAGGTGCTTCAGAGCCCTGCAGAGATGAGCATGATCAGAACTCCTCGTGAACATTACGTGCATAGTCCATAAGCTTGCTGCCAGTGAAGTATTCGCTGTATTTCAGGATCTCCTCCAGCTCCAAGTGATGGTTCTGATTCTCATCTGCCACAGCTATCATCTGCTTGGCTTCATTTAGGGCATTGTACTCATTCATAGGATCCATGTATTCCTACAATAGAGAAGAAAGGTCATCAATTTCTGCCATTGGGTGCAGTATAGCACATGCCTCCAAGCCAAAACTTGGAATCCTCAGCCCTTGACTGTTCGAGAAAATACTGAGGCCTCCATTACTTGACCCAAAAATGAACATAAACAATAGAAAGCACTAAAATATGTAAGTCTGCCAGGTCAATAACTTTCCTCTCACAAGGTCCTTCCAAACATCATCCCCTCCTTGGTTCTACCAAACGTCCAAAACTTCTCTGATGTTAGCTGGTGTCTGATTGCAACTGGTATTTCAACAATTTGTTTGATGGGGAAATTGGCCTCCAGCAGTCTTAGTCAGTGACAGAAGGCAAGAGAGATCTGCAAGTTTCCAGACACCAGATTAGACCTAGAATCAGGCAAGAAAAGATCCCATACAAAATAAAAGTAGTGGTTGCTTAGGCCCCACTAGACAACTTTGGAGATCGTTTTTATTTTTGTTTCCTCCCAATTTCTTTTTCTGAGGAAAATTACACCTGCAAATAGAGAGGCCGAGCTAGGGTCCCTTTGATAGTCTAACCCTCAATCTTTTGGATTAACACTTTTCTGCATAGGCATTTATTACAAGACCTCTTTCACAAGTAAAGCTCATATGACTGTGAGAGAAGTTATCTGAAATCCACTCTGCATCATGCTTTATTCACAAAATTGCCAAGAGATGCAGATGCCTGCTACCTCGTTGTTCATGAACTGTAGGAGACATTAAGAGCACACCTTGATTTTCAGAAAGCAGGTTGAGCCTGCAGTGCTGGTAACAAACAATATCTTTGATCTTGTAACCTGAGCAAATGTGATCAGGAAGTCTCTGATGGAAGCCCTGGATCCATTTTAAAGTCACTTCACTTACCCAATTCTAACAAATTCAATGAGCATGTGCATGAGAGAGACAGACAGACAATATGTATTCTGGTGATACCGGTTTAAAGGAATCTGTGCTCTGACAAAATAACCAAACCTCAGACAAAGGGCATCAGTGGCCTCTTCATTTAAACTTTCTTAAACAAAGTAGATTTTCATGATAAAGGAAGGTTTTTCTTTCAAAAGACAAAACCTGATTTTTTCAGTTTAAGCTATTATTGAATAGAATTTATCAGTCAGACACCATCCCTGTGGAAAGTAAAAATACAAGGCATTTGTAAGGACTCTCCCCCATTCTGAACTCAAAATATTCCACTCTGGAGAGAAAAAAGGATTCCATTCATGATATATGTAAAGCTCTTCAAGTCAGATAAAACAGCAACAAGTTCTACCAGAGTAATTTCAAGGTGCCAATGGTTTCTATGACTTACTGTCTGCCTGGCACATTTTTGTAAAATGGAAACTAGAAAGATCCAAATTAAACTCTCTCACAATGACTAACCCAGAAACAAAAACACATCAAGCAAATGTGATCACCTGTTTTGATAAGATTGCTAAGAATGCCCCATTTTCTGTGATGACTTAGTTTCACACAAAAATTGACACTAAACTTTTGGCTCTATTGAACATTAAAACGGAAACAAATTACAGAAGTTTCCGCGACACCAGGCGTTGAGTAAATGAAAAAAATATAAATTAAAGTTGTAAGAGGTCTGTTTTCTTGCACGATTTATGGGTGTGGGCATTGTTGGGTACTTTTAGGAGGAGGCATTGCTTTACACGCACTGGGATAGGTGAATCGAACAAATCACAATATTTAAAATTTGAAATATATTTGTAACTATCAGATAACCAGAATTTCTGAAGGAAACTTTTGATCTAGATAGCCTCCTCCAAACCCGCGGTCAAAAAACTGACATGCAATACTGTGACACTAGCAAATCAGATTCCAACTTACACCAAGGTCCCCATGCTCACTTGGATACTGACAAATACATAGCTGGAATCAGTCTGGCTCACCTGTGTATTAGTACTGTTAAAATAGGTATCCAAGTTATAAAAATGTCTTTAGTGTTTAGACTTTATTGAATGCTTGTAAGCTGCTGCATGCATTAATCTCACATATAACATCTGCATCCCATGTTATGAGGCAGGGGTGGGCAAAATTTTTGGCCCGAGGGCCACATCTGGGAATAGAAATTGTACGGCGGGCCATGAATGCTCACAAAATTGCGGTTGGAGTGTGGGAGGGGGTAAGGGCTCTGGTTGGGGGTGCGGGCTCTGGGGTGGGGCCAGAAATTAGGAGTTCAGGGAGCGGGAGGGGGCTCCGGGCTGGGGTGCAGGGTGTGTGTGAGAGGGCTCTGGGGTGGGGATGAGGAGTTTGCGGTGTAAGAGGGTGCTCCAGGCTGGGACCAAGGGGTTTGGAGGATGGAAGGAGGATCAGGGCTGGGACAGAGGTGCAGGCTCTGGCTGCGGGTGCACGCTCTGGGGTGGAGCTGGGGATAAGGAATTTGGGGTGCAGGAGGGTGCGCCGGGCTGGGATCGAGGGGTTCGGAGGACTGGAGGCGGATCAGGGCTGGGGCATGGGGAGAGGCTCAGGGGTGCAGGCTCCAGGCGGCGCTTACCTTAAGCGGCTCCCGGAAGCAGCGGCATGTCCCTTCTCCGGCTCCTATGCAGCGGCGCGACAAGGCGGCTCTGCATGCTGCCCCGTCTGCAAGCGCCATCCCTGCAGCTCCCATTGGCTGCAGTTCTCAGCCAATGGGAGCTGCGGGGGCGGCACTTGGGGCGGGGGCAGCATGCAGAGTGGAGCCCCCTGGCTTCCCCTACACGTAGGAGCTGGAGTGGGGCCATGCCGCTGCTTCCAGGAGCTGTGTGGAGCAGCCACCAACCCTGCTCCCCAGCTGGAGCGCCGGAGTGGGACAAGTCCCAGACCCCGCTCCCCAGCGGGAGCTCGAGGGCTGGATTAAAATGGCTGGCAGGCCGTAGTTTGCCCACCTCTGTTATAAGGTAATATTTAAGTGTTTGTATTGTATACCTTTGTACCTGTGTAAATCAGACAGGAAAGAAACATGAATTAGTGTGAAATGCTAGCTTCCAAAAGAAGGTGTTAGCTCCTGCCCAAAAGAGAAGGCCCATCAACACCAAACAAACTATCGTGCAACCTCAGAGGACAAAAGACTTTGTTGATTGCTCTTCCCACCCCACCCCCGGGGTTCCCCGATGAAGAAGAGACATGCAAGTAAGTGATTTCCTTCCCTCAGCTAAGTTTGCAACTCAAAACAGAAGGGTGGGAAGGAATAAAAAACCCTAACAAGGAGGAACTGTATCTTTTTGTTGCTCAGACTCTGAGGGCAAGAATTACCAAGCATAAGCAAAAGATACCCAAGTGCTTAGCCTGGGTTAGCCTTAAAGGGCACATAGAGCTTGCTTTTCATAGAAGCTTGTATTACTTTTTGAAACATCAGACTGGAATTCATCTGTGTGTATATATGTGTACCTGTTAACCTTGTAAATAACTTATTTCCTTTTCCTATATAATAAATCTTCAGATAGTTGATCATCGGATTGGTTACAAGTGTGGTCTTTGGTGTGAAACCTAAGGGGCAGTTGACCTGGGGTAAGTGACTGGTCCTTTCGGACTGTGAGTAATCTGAATAATGTTGTGATTTTGGTGTAAGGGACCATCTATCACAAAGGCAAGCTTTCCAGGGTGGTGAGGCAGATTGAAGTACCCAAGGGGACTACCTGTGACTCCATATTAACGCTGTTATAGTGCCTGAGGAGTTTACACTTGATAATTGGTTAGAGAAAGCTAAGTTTAGAACTATCAACTAATGTGGATTTTGTGCCCTACTTCTTAATGCTCTGCCCAGTTTCTTCTCAATCACAAAAGTCCAGCGAAAGACTCCAAGGCAGAGGGGAAAAGAGGATGGGTAATGGAGCACCCACTGGGGGACACATCTTGAAGAACTCCACTTACTGTACAAGGTAAGCAACCTCTCCTCCTTCAAGCAGTACCCCTATGAATGCTCCATGTCAGGAGATTCCCAAGCAGTATGAAAAAGGGTGCTGAAGAGACGGATTCAGTATGGATTATAGAACAGCATCATCGAAAGCTGCGTCAGCTCTGGAAGCAGGAAGGAGAGCATAGTTCTGGGAAAATGTATGCACTAAAGACCAGGTGGCTGCCCTGCAGATGTCTGAAATAGGTATGTTTTTCAGTAGGGTTACAGAAGTAGATTGCTTATTCCACCACGGCTCAATCACCCTCAAAGGGGGACAAACCATCAAGGCTTCATCATAGGTTAAGATGTACCCTGCAACCCATCTGGACAGTCTTTGGGTGGAAGTCAGATGTCCTTTCATTGGTTCTGCAAACAAGATGTAAAGCCTGGGCAAAGCCTTAAAGGCCCTACTCTGATCTAGCTAAAAGGCCCTTTTTATGTTCAGTATATGGAGATTTGTTTTTTCTCTCAAAGAGTGAGGCCTGGAATAAAACACTGGTAAGTGAAACTCCTGATTAAGGTGGAATTAGGAGGGAAAAAAACTTTAGGTAGGCTCCAAGCTCCCCTTCCCTCGAACAGTTCCCCAAAGGTTCAGTGTGCTGAGGAAACCTTCAAGTTGAAGTCCCATGGTCGAGCTGACTTCTTGACAGGAGGGAAGAGGTTGAACAGGCCTTTGATAAACCTTGTAGTGGTCAGGTGGGAGAAGACTGAAAACACTTTGACGAAAATGACAAGGTGTGATGGCAGCTAAATGAACCTTAACAGAGCTCAGTAATAAGCCTGTAGTTTTTAAATTCAGCAGGTAATAGAGAATATGTCTCAGACAAGTCTTGAGAGGAGGCACAGATTGGTGACTACACCAAGTCTGGAAGTGTTTTAATTTCTGGAGGCAAGTTTTCCTTGTTGTGGGTTTTCTACTTTTAAGCAGCACTGTTTGTAGCTCTGGGGAACAGACCTGTTCTATACCATAGAGTAAATCAGTAGCCACGCCTTGGGGTGAAGTGACGAGAGGCGGGGGTGAGTGATGGCTCCTGACTCCTGGGTGAGGAGATTCGCTGTCATGGGAAGAGAGAGAGAGGGTTGCAGAGAAATGTGAACCAGCTCTGGAAACCACAGCTGTCTCAACCACAACGGTGCTATGAGGATGGCTACTTATTTTTCCTGTTTCAATTTGTTTAGGATCTTGAGCAGTAAAGGCTGAGAAGGAACTGGAGTGGTGGCAGGTCTGCCCCCTCCCTTTATACTCTTGTGCCAGAGCATGAGGGTGTCTAGGGTGCAGGTGCAGACAGGCTGACAAATCAATGATCAAGAGTACATGGGGGCACATGCATCCTGATGGGGAGCACTCAGAGACATTACTTGAAGAAGCACTAGAGGTATTAATCCCACCATCCAGGACACATTCTAACTCAGGCACTATGATGAACTCAACACTTAGGTAGTGGTGCTCAGCACTGTTAAAGAGAAACTATGTTCCACTCCATAGGAGATTTCATTCCATTATCTTTATATAACTCTTACTTACTTACCTCACAACACACTAACTCAACACAATTTCTCAGTCCAGCCACTTTCCTCCCTACTACTCCAAATTTAGATTTTGGAACTCAGAACCTTTTGCACATGTTACTGATTACTCCTTTAATAAGCCATCTAAAAAAGCATCTACTTTCTGGAATTTTGTTCTCTTATTTCTCACTAATCTTACTCCTCTCCCTCCTCCCCCCACCCACCCACAAGTGTCCTCCCTTAGACAGGAGAACCAGTGAGAAAAGACTCATTAACTCTAGGACTCCTTCACATAACAAGACAGATCATAGTCTGCCTAATCTGATTCATCTCTAGTTTTCATGTTTTTAACAATCCAATCTTTTCAGAATCAAAATCTCTTAACAAAAAACAAGTGCATGTTGTGCAGTCGATGGCACACCTACTTGGCAACTCTTACAGATAAATGATTTTTGAAAAAAGAGAATATGTTCACAAATCATGGTTCTCACTTATTTTTTTTTAATGAAATTGAATACATAGGTTGCCAGGTACTCACTTTCAGATCGGAAGTGTGATTCATTCTCCCAATACGTTGTGCTTCTACTCCTACGGTTTTGTGCACTACACATTTAAAAATCCCTATGCAAGGCAATATGCAAAAAAACAAAAAACAAAAAACACACACCCAAGCAACTGGTATGTAGCCTAAAGTTACTCTAGCATCCTTCTATATTTGTACCTGGCTATATTATGGTCCAAAATGTAAGCATAAGAACGGCATCTTTTCCATCACCCTTCATCTGAGGCCAGGTTTGGGCTTCCTCTGGGTTTGGAAAGTGCGGTCATATTTTCAACAATGATATACATAAATAAAATAATGATTTCAGAGTCACCCACCTCCAGCTCTTCCATGGTGACAATGCCATCGTGGTTGGCATCAATCACTTCCTCAAATTCCTTCTTTCTATCTTTCACCCAATCGTCATCAATATCCTGAGCTTGCTGGTTCTCTACTGTACCAACAGGCAAGGAAATGAACTCTGAAAGGGTGAGTTTCTTATCTCCATCTTGATCTGTAATGCAAGCCAAAACACAACTGGAGTGAGGAGTCTATTTACTTACAAGTGTCCATTGAGAAGCAAGACATGAACAATTCCTAGAGTTCAAAGCTCTTGGTGGTACAGGCCCTGTGGTTTCCGCACAAGTGTAAGTGAGGAAATTATAAAACTGATTCAATTTGTTCCTAAGTTGGTTCCAGCTAAAGTAGAAAACGATCAGTTAAGAAAATGGCTGGCTAAGTGAGATAAACCCTGTCTTTCAGTGTTCAGCTTCTGGTTATAAGCACAAACCCAACTCCCTAGGGGAGATAAATTCTGTAGTTCATACTGCTCAAACTGCTTATGCCTTGGGGTGCTCCATGCCATCTCTGATCTGAAGCAGAGCAGCAGAGAAAAATGAACCATATACTGTTTACACTACACCTCACCTGCAGATAAAATGATCAACAGGAACCAGTTATTTTTGAAAGGATACTCAAAGGATATTAGGCCAAAAAACTAACATGCTTTAAGAAGGATCCAACTGAGAAATCTTGATTTGCAAGTTATTTCATTTTTCCAACCAAAGTTAAAAAAAAGAGAGAGACATGCAATGTACTGTCAGATTAACAGCTCACTATTGCATGCACAGTAGAGGGCTTTGTGCATCAGTTGGTCAGTTAGTCTGGCTATATGTAGAAGACAACTGGTTCCCTCCACTCCACCGCCACTTTCATAAACCATGCGTGTCCTTTCAAATCAGTTTCTGGTTTATGAATGATGACAGCATGTTTTTAACCCTCATGAGCATGAACACAAACCATACATATCCGTGTAATTAGCGGGAAAAGCTCTTCCGTACAGATTATATTGGCTACAGTGTTTTAACCTGTTTTTAAAATAGTCTTCACAATGTACACTTTTCCATAGTCTGTAAAGGTTTATACTATAAATTCCCATACATAACTTAAGACTTTACTTGTACTTATTTGAAAATTATTCCAGTAAGTCCCTTACTGAAAGGCATACAAGTTGAACTTCTTCTTGAACATGCAATTTGGAAAAATGAGAACCCTGGCCTTGTGACATTTTAACAACATTAATTGAATGCTGTAGGGATGCTTAATATATGTGGCAGGTGTTTCCTTATCAATGTATGAAATGATCTTTTCTTGATATTGTAATCGTTGAAGTGTGCTATGTGCATTAGAAGAAACCTACAGAAGGATCTGCAGTAATATTTTGTAAGACTTACTACTGATTATTATGAATTTGTTTTTAAAATAATGAATTGTTCTAGCACTATTATAAAAATACATCAATCATTCTAATTAAAATGATGACAGAGGAAAGTTAAATATTTGAACCAGACTCTATTAGTAGTCCAATGAGAGGTATCACAATTTTATTTTATGATTTGATGTTTGCCTGTGAACGGTATAATTAAGGCTACGTTTTAGTCACGGATATTTTTAGTAAAAGTCATGGACAGGTCACAGGCTGTAAACAAAAATTCATGGCCTGTGACCTGTCCATGACTTGTACTATATATACCCCTGACTAAAACCTGTGTGTGGGGGTGTGTGTCAGGTGTGTGCACGCGGCGGCCATGGGAGGTGCGGCCTGGGGGGCGCCGTGGGTGCTCGGGGGGGTGGGCAGGGCTGGGGCAGGTTCTCTACCCAGCTCCTGAGAAGCCGCAACCTCCAGCTCCTAGCTCCACGTGCCGCCTCTGCTCCACCCCAAGCCCCGGTTCTGCAGCTCCCATTGGCTGGGAGCCTGTGGACGGAGGCAGCATGCGGAGCTAGGACCTGAGGGAAGGGAGTTCCTGTCACCCTTCCGGGGAGTCCCCCAAGGTAAGCACTGCCCTGCACCCCAATCCTGAGCCCCCCCACACCCAAACTCCTGCTGCTGGGGAGTGAGGGGGGCCGACTGCCCCAGCAGCAGCCCGTGCGACTGGCCTAGGGGCTTCCCGAGCTGCTCAGGCAGCTCCTGGGGACCAGCCGCATGGGCTGCTGCAGAAGTCACGGAGGTCACAGAAAGTCACGGAATCCATGACCTCCGTGACACACACAGAGCCTCAGGTATAACTGATAACGTTTAAAGCTCATTTGTTTTGATATGACTGTAAGAAGCATTGACAACCATCGAATCTGGGCATGCCTATCCTAGATAAACAGGAACATCCATCATGCTTTCAAGATCTATTCCAGAACCGACACAAACTCTTGCACTTATAAACGGTTTTTACATTCCAACAAGCAGAGAAGTTATTTTGCTGAACTATTAACAAGTTAAAAAAAGCAGCGATGATTTTGTGGCAATGAGCACTTGATGAGGTATTAAATTCTTAGAAATATCGACTAATTCCTACTTTAACATGCGTAAAAGGTATGATTCTGGACAATCTACTAGTGGTACCTGGAAAGGACAAAGCAATTAGTTTCCACAGTGTCCTCGTCATAGGGCAACCGAGCCCAGAGCACCTCAGTTTTCCTCCTTCAGACTCTCCAGTAATTCCACATGAACTTTCTTGACTCACTAATACCCTTTTGGGGCTGGTTTATTACTAAAACATAGTTCAAATAATCCATAAGGAAAGTCCCAAACACAGTCCATTTCTCACACCCAGTGCATACAGTCCTCAGTCTCAGATCCTCTAGTTCAGGCACAGCACATACTATGTTTAGTGCCTTCCACCACACCCAGGCTCTTTGTCAGTCCTCTCCTGTCCTTGAACCAGGACCGCCACCCCAGCCCTTCAGCTGGAGTACGACCCCGTGCTTCCTAGCGGAGCATTCCCCCACCCCAGCTTCTCTAATGGGAGTTAATCCTCCTCATGGGAGCATCTGTCATGCCCCCTGTTCTGTTAACCGTTTTGTCTAAGACAGGCCAAGAGGTAGGCCCTTCCACTGTTCCCCTGGCTCCAGCTCTCCAGCATGGAGTCATCAGTGGATAAGACTGTCTGCTGCACCTCTGCTTCAACCCTCTCTGGCCCTCAGCTTTGATTCTTAGGTTTAAAAGTCAGCAGACAACTCCCTCTGCTGCTCTCTTGCTTTCAGACTTCCCCCAGGAGCCACCACAGCTTCCTTTGGGAAATTCCTCCAGTCTCCTGGTCTCTCCTGCTGCTGTCTACCGCTTTAGGGCCCAGTGCTCTCTTTTAACTGGAGTCAGCTGACCAATCATGGGTGCACAAGCATCTTCCCTCTTATAGGGCCAGCATCACCCTGTGACAGTCCTTCATGCCACTGAATCACAAAATGATGAGAACACACATCAAGTCCATCTATGCTACAATCTACCAGATTGAGTGGCCTTGTAGTAACACAGCAGTATCCAAACATACTGTAGTACAGTGGACCAAAACCTATAACACCCTTAGAGTTAGTATTGTGTTACAGGCAGAGTTCACCACTGATATAAGCAGGAGCAACTCCATTGAGTTGCCTCCACTTACACCAGTAGTGTATTTGCCTTCAGAGCCGTACCCTGATGATAGTGGTTTGGTCCCAGCCACACATACAAGATCAAACCATGTTTCAGTTTGTTCCAGGATGCTACCATGCTGTAACATGTCCCCAAACAGTAAGTTTTGTAGGGTATACAGGCCCCAAGGAACTGGCATACCTAGATCACGGATGATTTCTTTGACCATAAACTTCAGCATCCCCCTACTATGCTCCGGATGAAGAAAAGACAAGAACTCTTCCTCATTCAGTAACAGGTCAGCAGGTGGATTGTCAGCTTGGTACCAACGGTCTTTCAGATTATCTAAAACTTCCTGTGCTAAAAAAAAAAAAATTGTAATAATCAGCCCTGTAAACTTAATAGTAGTATAATATTCTGCATTTGGATAATATAGATTTTATTTACAGCTCTTAAAATACAACACAATTTTTCATGAATTAATTTATGTAAAATAGACTAACCTGTTAGCTGGAACCTGGTTGAATACTTCAGGGTACTAAATAAGTAATAATCTCTTACAATGATGGAATGTTAGTACTTGTGGCACCTTAGAGACTAACAAATTTATTTCAGCATAAGCTTTCGTGGGCTGCAGCTCACTTCTTCAGATGCATAGGTGGAATGTTTCACTCCAAAACATCCCAAACTATACAAAGAAATCATTTCATATGCCACTGAAGTATAGCTACCTTAGTGACAAAAAGAACTTTTAGCAAACACTAATACTACAAAACAATTTAGTACAGGACATGGAGAGTATTGAGAGGGCCAAAACAATGAGATTAACACTTCTTTGTTTGAGACAAAAAGTGCCATGGTATTTTTAATGGCAACAAGTTGTCAATATTTTGGTTTTATGGCTTATCTAAAAGATAATCTTTAGCAGCACAATACCCCCTGCTACTATGCTGGTAAATGGTTCAGAAAAGACAAAAGACTGTCACCTACTAAATCACAAAAACACTACACCGCTTAAGTGTTCATTGAATGTCCCCGATCCAAACAGACTTCTCTGAACTTGATTTGCTCTTATAGATTTTTCAGAGTATCTACTGAGTTAAGTTATTGTTATTGGTACTCTGCTGGTACTTTGTGCAATCTTTACATCAAGATTTGAGGACTTCAGTAACTCAGCCAGAGGCTACGGGCCTATTACAAGAGTGGGTAGGTAAGATTCTGTGGCCTGCGATGTGCAGGAGGTCAGGCTAGATGATCATGATGGTCCCTTCTGACCTTAAAGTCTATGAGTTTATGAAGAGAGTCAAAAGCACTCTCAATGGAGATCTGTTCCTTGCAAGTTTCTATATTCTATCAATTTCGAACAGCTAGAGCCATACTTAAAGTTCGATTAAAAAAAAAACAAACAAAACCAGGGACTGTTTCACTCCACCTCCCCATATGTCTGAATCATTTTTGACTCAGACTTCAAAAACAAAAACAAGAACTCTCCAAAGACCTTGGTCAAGGACTAAACCTGTGAGATTTCAGCCCAATAGATGATAGTTTTGGAAACTTATAAAAGAGACTTAAAGTAACAGCTTAGAATGGAAATGCTGTGGCAACCTTAACCATAGTTAGCACTCCAGCTGCACAGTAAAACTAAATTTACATTTCAATGAGTTTGGAACTCCTCTCAGTAACCCAAGTGTTCTATATTAGAATTGGAGTATTTCAGAATGTTTTATTTAAAAAACCGATTGTATTCTAGAGGCAAACCTTGCAAATTCTTCAGTTATGGTTAGAATCTAATAAGTGGAACATTTTTGCTTCAAGGAGCAGATGCAAATTTAACCACACATGCACAGAGTTACATCGGAACAAAAAAAAAGCCACCTTACACTTTCCTTTCATTTTTTTGCACGTGTCATATGTCTGACAAGCATTTTTTTTTTAAAACGCGGATGTTTGCCTGAATTTGACTGACTGAAAAAATTACAATAGTTTCCACTGAAAGTACACTACAGAGTTGTTTTTTAAATCTGCAATATAATTTACAATACACATCTAGGCAATCTGGGATTGAAACTGAACTTGAAGGGATTAAATACATAAAGTTTCCCTCCTATTTTGGGCATTTTTTAATGACAGAAACACTGGAAGTCCAGCCTTTCACACACACACACTTACCACCCATCAGCTATGCCAACAAACATTTAGCAAGACCCAACAACATTCTATATAATCCTGTGATGCAAGTACAAAATTAATGTGTAAATTCCTTGTGACAGGGATCATGTTTTATCTGTTTTGGGAGGTGTCTAACACACTTTCCTGTTAAATTATAAATAAGGAAGAAAGCATCAGTTGCCTCTATAGTTCTATAGCTATTTCATAATTATCTTTCCCCAGAATTTAGAAAAGGGTTTGTGTAGCAATGTGGGATTCACCCCTGCCTGCCTCCTGCTGGTCTCTTCCGGGAATTAGTTCTCCAGCCGTTGGAGCGCCCTCTGCAGCCCGGTATCCCGCTGCCTCTTGGCCCCCGTGTCCCGCCCAGGACCCGGTGCCCCTTTATCTGGGGTGCTGCCCCCTGACAGTAACCCCTTTGTCTTTGGGTCTCCCCTCCCCCGGGAACCCCCACCCAGCCTCAGTTTAAGACTACTGACAGTCATCGTCTAGCTCCCACGCCCTGGGGCAGACTGCAGTACCAGCCTACTCATCACCGGCAAGGTTGGGTTTGGACCTGCTGCTTTTGCCTACCCCTGGGCTGCCCTCTGCAACCCCCAGTACCTATTTGCCTTCTGCTAGGCCGCAGCCTGGGGCTTTCCAGGCTAGAGCTCCCTGGCTCCTCTGCCATTCCCCAGCCCTGCTCCACTCAGGTACCCTGTCTCTAGCCCCCTGCACCCAGGCCCATCTCCCTCTACAAACAGAGAGAGACACTGAGCTCCTGGCTCCCAGCCTCTTTATACAGGCCAGCTGGGGCCTGATTGGGGCGTGGCCCAGGTCCGGCTGTTTCCCCAGTCAGACTAGGGTTTTCTCTCTCAACCCCAGCCCTCTCCAAGGGCTGTCTTTAAACCCCTCAGAGGAGGAACGGGTGACCACCCCGTTACAGTTTGTTATAGGGGGTGGGAGGAATCCTTCAAGTGGTCTTAGTGTGTGCTCCAACTATGGGGCAAGTTTGGAAACAAACACAAACTACAGTTTACACTGTTTATTTTTTAACTGAGGTTCCCCTCTGCCCATTTCTTACAACAAGTTCTCCTTCCATCTTTAGAACATGCTAGTCTAAGGAATAACAGGAGCCAGCCAGAAAGGAGTTAAAATACCCAATGCATATTTTGAAAAGGAGAACTAGACAATCCAAGTTTCCTGGGCAACATTCTCGCTCTCAATACGGGCCTGATCCAATGACTATTGAAGTGAATGGAAAGACTCCCCACTGACTTCAATGAACTTTGGATCAGGCTCCTAAAATAGATTCTGATGTGCACGTGGCTGCTCATAAGCATCACTGAGCATATAGTAGTTGCAAGGTTTGCTTACACGGTCTTAGCATTGTCAGCCCTAAAATATTCAAAAATCATGAGTCAGGCTCCCTCAAAATTGCCCTTTTCCTCTGTGGATTTGTGTCACAAGTGAAGTGAAATTATAATTTCAACCTAGTCTGCTGCACCAAACTACCACCCAGTGCCCTTACACTTTGGATGTCCCAGTATTAGAACGGCAGGGATGTTGCAGGTCAGCCTTAAGTTACATTTGCACAATTACTGAGAGTAAGAGTGCCCCATTCTTACACATAGCCTGGACCTTGAGAGCAACATGATGAATATTTTATCTAGACTATCTAATCAAGATGAGATATTGTATCGAGAGTAAACGAAGAGTAATTCTGCCTGTCCTCATCCTCTGGAAGTGGTAGACAATTAGTTTAATTTTCCCAAACAAAGCTCAGTTGTCTGTTGCCCAGGTACTAAAATTAACTGTACATACAATTTCCTTATTCAGCAAATCTTAAAACATTTTTATCTGATCAGCATTCCTGTAAACTGTAGTTAACCACAATGCCATAAGATATGGCAGGGAAAACACCTGTATTGCATAAAATTCAAAGGCCTATTTGCATTTTAGTTGCCTTTTGATGAGTGGAAACATAACCCACTTTCAAATGACTAATTCCTGCAAGGAAGGACTAACAGTAAATTTTATTACTTTTGAGACAGGAAAAGAAATTACTCCTTAATAGTAACCATGTTTAGAAGAACAACAGGTGTGGTTCAACACAAAACTGCAGAGTGGCACAGAGCAATGTTCAATCTCACTAACTTGAAGAATCTCTTTTTGCACAATATGGAAATGAGAAGGCTGTGAATTGATCTGATTTTGCTGCTATATTTGTAGTACATCTCTACCCCGATATAGCGCTGTCCTCTGGAGCCAAAAAATCTTACCGCATTATAGGTGAAACCGCGTTATATCGAACTTGCTTTCATCCGCCGGAGCGCGCAGCCCCGCCCTCCGGGAGAGCTGCTTTACTGCATTATATCCGAATTCATGTTATATTGTGTTGCGTTATATCGGGGTAGAGGTGTATTCGTTGAGTGCTAGGCAGACAGTACATACTTCAGATAGTTTCTTGCATGTATTTTATGTTTATATATAAGAGAAAGTTCTGCAAATTGCAAATTCCTCCTTGTCATTTTAATAAACATAAAATATTCAACAAAAATATTGCACTAGAACTGAAATTGTACACTGTTTTACTAACTAATCAGCTTGCTATGTTATATATTTGTCCACAAGAACAGAAGAGCAATGGAGGCATTCAGCACCAAGATGGAGAATATTTTCTGGATTTAGTCCTCATGAGAGTAAGAGACCCAAAACCGCTGGCTAGTAACAGGGACAGTGTTAGTTCCAACCCACCATTATCCTAACAGCTTTGACAGATCTTCTGTTATTCAAGTCTTAAGTATCTCCTAAGAAAAGACCACCCACTATGCAAAAACTGCGGTGGTACTTTTTTTTTTTTTTTTTTTTTTTTTGAGGGAGGAGGGGCATGTCACGCTGTCTGGAGGGGTTCATGACTTTGAGTGCCAACCTGTCAGTTAAACTTGGCTAGTTGGAAAATACCTGTCTGTGATGCTTTAAAGGGGCTAACATTTCTTGCTTTGGGGCTTTTCAGACCCTCCCACATCTCAGTGTTCTCCAGAGGAGTCTCTTCCTTACTCTCCCTGACCAAATCAATTAAAGGGTCAGTAAACGTTCCCTTATCAGCACAACAAACCATATTCACTCCCATCTCCGTTTTGTGGTAAACTTTCAATCTATTGACACGTACAGTTTGTACAGCTTCCCTGCCATGAGGCTTCTTGACAATCCTTCCCAACAATCAGGCATTTTGTTTTTCCTCACTAGAATCAGCACTAACACCAAATCACCAATATCACATGATCTTTCTTCAGCATGCCTATCATACCAAGCCTTCTGCGATTCCTGACTTCTTTCCAGGTTCTGTTGCAACAGATCCATCACAACTTGTAAATTCTCTTTAAAACGAGTGACATACTCTCCTACAGGTTGTCTTCGCTCCTCAGTACTATGGCTCCCAAGAGCCTCGAATTAAATCTAGGGGTCCCCTAACCTGTCTCCCATACAGGAGATCAAAGGGGGCAAGGTCAGAAGATTCTAGGGGGACACTTCTGTATGCAAATAGCAAATGAGGGAATAACACATCCCACTCCTTCTCTCACCTGGTGCCATACATTTTCAGTACAGCTTTCAAAGTTCCATTAAATCTCTCCACCAGACCATTAGTTTCTGGATGATAGGGGGCAGCCTTTGAATGATTCACTTCAAGCAACTCCCACAACTTTTTAAAGACAACAGACATGAAGTTGGGACCATGCTCTGACAAGATGAAATTCAATAAGGACAAATGTAAAGTACTCCACTTAGGAAGGAACAATCAATTGAACACATACAAAATGGGAAATGACTGCCTAGGAAGGAGTACTGCAGAAGGATTATAGTGGATAACAAGCTAAATGTAAGTCAACAATGTAATACTATTGCAAAAAAAAAAAGGGGGGGGGGGGGCATCGTTCTGGGATTGTTGTAAGCAAGACACAAGGAGTAATTCTTCCACACTATTCTGTGCTAAGGCTCAACTGCAGTATTGTGTCCAGTTCTGGGTGCCACACTTCAGGAAAGATGTGGACAAATTTTAGGAAGTCCAGAGAAAAGCAACAAAAATGATTAAATGGTCTAAAAAACATAACCTATGAGGAAAGATTGAAAAAACTGTGTTTGTGTATTCTGGAGAAGACTGAGGGGGGACATAACAGTTTTCAAGTACATAAATGGTTGTTATAAAGAGGAAAATGAAATATTGTTCTCCTTAACCTCTGAGGATAGGACAAGTAGCAATGCGCTTAAATTGCAGGAAGGGAGGTTTAGGTTGGACATTAGGAAAAACTTCCTGTCAGGGTAGTTAAGCACTGGAACAAATTGCCTAGGGAGGTTGTGGAGTCTCCATCATTGGAAGTTTTTAAGAACATGTTAGACAAACACCACAGAAGTGGTCTAGTTATTACTTAGTCTTGCCTTGAGTGCAGAGGACTGGACTAGATAACCTAGTGAAGTCCCTTTCAGTCCTACACTTCTTGGATTCTATGACAATTTCCCTGGGAAAACCCACTTGCTAAAAATGGTGAATAGGCAGTGGCTACCATCTCAGCTTTTATATTAGATAATACTGTGGCTTCAGGATACCTGGTGGCAGAATCCACCACACCAAGTATATATTTCTTTCCAGTCCTGGAAGGTTTAGTGAGCGATACTACAATATCTACAGACACTCTGGCAAACACCTGTTTGATTATGGGCAATGGCTGTATAGCAGCTTTGCAGGGTCCCTTTAATCTCTTATGCTTCTGATCATAAGTCAGAACTCTTACAGTAATTTTTTATTGTCTCAAACATGTGAGGGCAACAAATTCCATTTAAGCCTGTTACAGGTTCTTTCCATTCTTAAGTGTCTTGTAAATGGACAATCATGAGCTAGCTGCAGCAACTCGCTTCTGTATTTCTCAGGCACAACTACCTGCTTGCAAACCTCACCAGCACATCTTTCTACAAAAATCTACCTTTTTCTTCCCCAGCTGGGGTATTATTCTGAGCCGCAACCCTCTCTTGGTCGAGAGAAGGGTCGGCTTGTTCAGCCTTCATAAACTCATTTTGAGCCTCACAAGTTCAGAGCAGATTCTGGCCAAAGCAATGGCATTTTCAAATTTCTCCTCTGAAGACAAGTTATTACTCTCAACAGACAAAGAACTGAGGGCATTCCTTCAGCCCGTTCCCAGTCCTCCCTGCTTTGTCTGTGGACAGAGGAACACTCTTTCTGGCTGCGGGTTATAACCTTAACCTGCTTAGACATGGCTACAATGTTACTACCTATTAAAATATCAGCAGGAAACAAATTCCTGATGCTACCATGACCTCAACCTTAAAATTCCCCTGCTCAAGGTGGATCTTAGCCAGAGGCACAGACACAGAGAACTCAGCCAAAGCATTACATTTAAACTCTTACAGGGAGTTTTGTCTTCCTCTCACCAAACTCTCCTTAACCAAAGTGACTTGGGGATGCTGTGTCCCTCCAGCCCTTACAATCTGACATTTACCTTAGCATCCTTGGTACATTTTTCGCTACCTTCCCAAGACTCAATTCTAAAATAGTTCACTGGCTCTTCCTCCTCCTCGACTGCTGTCCTTGGGACAACAGTCATGGCATTAACACCAAGGAGTGGGAGCGTAAATTGGGGGGGGGGGGGGGGGGGGTCTTTAAATTTTGTGTAACTTAGTTTTATATGGCTGGAGTGGCAAGGCACCTCCTCCACTTTGCCAGGCTCAGTGCTTCCCTCTCTGATGGGGGGTGCGGGAGGAGGAGGCCTGGAGTAAATCAGCCCCACTCTGGATGGTGTTTATTTCACCACTTGGGGTTTATTTCTCAATATTTTCCAGGTAAGTCTCGGGGCAGGCCCAAGTACTCCTCTGCCAAACAAAAGAAAGAAATTCATAACACAAAACAAAGGGGAATATCTTTTATTACCCCCTTTCTGGGGGTGGGGTGGCCTTGTTATTGGCCCCAAGGAGCCGGTCCTTCCTAAACAGGCAGTTACGGTAGCTTTCCTTGTAGGGAGGAGAGCAGCCTCCTACCCTGGAGAAGTCTTTCTCCCTATGCCCACTAGCCCTTCAGCAGCTTGCCTCTCCTCCTCTCTCACAAGTGCAGGGGTTTTTAAAGGTCTCAGGCAGCCCTTAATTGGACTCAGATGTTCCTAGTTGACCAGAGGTAACCCCTTTCCAGCTTATAGGGAAAAGTGCTTTTATCATTCTAGAGCTAGTATACCTGCCTTCCACCATTCTCTTTATAACTGTCCAGCCTAACTTCATCACATTGGGAGCCAAGCAGTGTGGCAGACTACCTGCCTTGCCTTAGGGTAAGGGCAGGGGTGAAAGTAACTTAAAGAACTTACTGGTACACTGGAGTCGTGAGCAGAGGGCGGGGCTTCAACTGGAAGGGGTGGGGCCTCAACCGAAAGAGGAGGGACCTTTAAATCCCTGGACCCTTTACATCAAGATTTAAAGGGCCCAGGGCTCCGGCTGCGGTAGCTGGGAGCCCTGGGCCCTTTAAATCACCCCTAGAGTCCCAGGGCTTGGGGGCAATTTAAAGGGCCCAGGGCTCTAGCCGCTACCCTGGCACTCAGGGCTCTGGGGAGATTTAAAGGACCCGGAACTCCGCTGCGGTAGGGGCAGCTGGGAGCCCCTGGCCCTTTAAATCACTGCCAGAGCTCCACTGTCACTACCTCAGGGCTCCTGCAGCGGGGCTCAGGTGGCGATTTAAATGGCCTGGGGCTCCCCGCAGCGGCCGGAGCCCTGGGCCCTTTAAATCATGGCCCAAGCCCCAGTGCCGGAGCCCCTGGGGTAGCGGCAGCAGCCGGGGGCTCCAGCAGTGATTTAAAGGGCCCTTTAAATCACTGCCCAAGCCGCCTCCACTACCCCAGGGCTCTGGTGGCAATTTAAAGGGCCCGGGGCTCCAGCCGCTTCCGGGAGCCCCAGGCCCTTTAAATCGCCAGCCTGGGGAAGCCCGTCCGGTATGGCGTACCAGCTCTTGCCGGTATGCCATACCAGACCGGCTTACTTTCACCTCTGGGTAAGGAGCTTTAAATCTGGGCTCCCTTGAGGATTTTTTGTAATAAAAGTTGGGGTTAGGTTTATTTCTAGACTCCTCCACCCCCCTTTTAACCTGGAGGACAAGGGGATTTCCCTTCCCTTGGGATTTGCCCCTACCCCTCTTGAAAAGTTCTGTAAAGATAGCTTCAGATCAGCAACGGAGAGCTTTGCGCATAAGTTTTGACCAGGCAGCAGGGAAGGGAATAAAGGTGGGGCACGAATACCTTCTGCCCCAGATGCCACAGCCACTGACTGGTACGGCTGAAGCTCTGGGCAACCCAGGAAGAATGTGAACACTAGAGACGGATGGTGGAATTGCAGATCAAGGAGAAGAAAGAAACTTAAGAGGTGCAGGAGGAAGCTCACCAAAGATGCATGGAACTAGAAGCTGAGGAGAGAGCACACCAGAAACAGAAGGACACTCGCACGTTGCAGCTCCAAGTACTGGAGCAGCAAAAGCAGCATCCCCAGCTAGTGAGTATATCCCCGCACAAGGAGAAAGCCTGCCCAATTTATCAAGAGACTGACTGTTCATTTCTGAGCGACTGTATGGTATCAACAAGATTCCAGAGGATAAGTGGATACCAATCCTCTTGACCAGAATAACTGGGGAGGAAAGACACATTTTTAATGATACAGAGGAGGGTGATGCTAAGATGTATAAGAAATTTAAAGATTACACCTGAGTCCCATCGATTTGAAGTATAGGAATCTTAAAATGTTTGACAGTATCGCTCATGTTGAATATGTGCATAAAATGTGTAATTTTATGAAAAATGGATAATAGGGTTGGGGCTGAAGGTGACTATGAAAAACTCATCTGATGGTACAGGAGTCGTTGTTATGGGTAGTTACAGATAAGGTGAAGGCAGACATCTGTCACAACCTTCCACAGTTTTGGAGGCTGCAGTAATTGCTGATGAATATGTTGAGTCAAGGGGTGGAGCATGGCAACATATAGGTGATCTGGTCTGGTTTCCAGCTATGAATTTATAAGTACTCAGCTGACACCTACAGACTTGGAAAGAGCTGGCCCCTGGTTTGCCAGCATCACAAGGCACATTGGATGAATGAGAACAAAGTTGAGACTGCCTAACTAACCTTCACTTTGGACAAAAAATTTGACCTTAAGTCTTCAGAAATGAAAAGCTATTGTACCAACCCAGCACACAACCCAGCCCAGGATAGAGAGAAAGAATTTACAGTAGAACCCCGTTTATCCAATCCTCCATTATCCAGCTCTCGCAGAGGTCCAGAAGCAGGCACTCTCTCCTGTGACTGCTAGATGGCGCTGCAGCGTTGCATGTTCCCATTCTCCAGATTATTCAATCTGGTCCTGGTCCCAATTAGATTGGATAAATGGGGCTTTGCTGTATTTCTTTTTTCACATGACCATTCCTACTTCTCAAAGTAAACAATGAGCTGGGCTAATCTGCATTTGCTGTAGAACGTATTGGGCACAATAACTAATTTATTCTGCCTTTTCTTTTTTTCCCCCCATCTTGCCATTCTATTGAGAAGTGAATTTCCCAGTTTATAAATCACAGCTAAAAAGGTGATAATTGCAAAACTGAAATCCAGTGATCCTAAAAATGTAGGGCCCAACCTTTATAGGATTAGAGAGCTCTCAAGGACCTGATCATGCAAGGTGGTGTTTAATGTTCAGCTCCTTTCCTCTCTTCATTCTTGGCAGCAGCTACTGTGGCATTTCACCTCTGTCTCATTTCAAAGCCAAAGTAGATGCAGTCATACAGCTGGAACAACAGTCCTGTACTGAGTCTTGATTTCTAAGGGCTGGTCTACACCCAGCCGCTAGTTCGGCAGCTGGGGATCGAAGTTCTGGGTTCGACTTATCGCGTCTGGTCTGGACGCGATAAGTCGAACCAGGAAGTGCTCGCCGTCGACTGCGGTACTCCAGCTCGGCGAGAGGAGTACCGCGGAGTCGACGGGGAGCCTGCCTGCCGCGTGTGGACCGCGTCTGAACCGCGGTAAGTTCGAACTAAGGTATGTCGACTTCAGCTACGTTATTCTCGTAGCTGAAGTTGCGTACCTTACTTCGACTTGGGGGGTTAATGTAGACCAGGCCTAAGCTGCCAGTTCAGCCAATTTACTACTGGCCAAAGGACTGGAGCAGTACAATGCTTTTCTTAGGCAAAATATGCCGGTATCAGCAACTGAAAATACTTACTTTCTTCATCAATTTTTAGCTCTTCGTTGTTTTTGATCTTCTCTGCAATCTCTTTTTCATTAAAGCCCTTGCTTGCCAAAAACTTTATTTTATACTCATCCCAAGACACATGGCCTGTAAGACAGAGACATATCTCAGACATGACAAATAGTCTAACATTTTAAAATCCAATCTTCTGGTCTTGTTTCTTTTGAAATCATCTGTTAAAACCCTTTACACAACTGCAATCTGTAAGTACCACATCCATTCACATTTACTCAACCACCCAACACTTGTAAATTTCATTGGGAGCAGTGATGTGGCAAAAATAGCTCCCAACTAATCCTCCTCAAAGTGGACTAAGGTTCCTTTCCACAAAGGTAACGCCTGAAATATTCCTATGGTTGTCCACTCTAAGGGTCAAAATTATGTCTTTGGATGTCAATGAGAGCTCAAATGCATTATCAAGGGCAGAATTTGATCCCTACGTTATTTTTAATGGGTAGGGCTGCCTAAGGATTCAATCTGACTCAATGACAACCATTTTAAATTTCTTGTTCCTTTTAAGTCTTTTCTATTACAAAACTAGGCAGCTTCCCAGAGAGTGATCAAAGATCTAATAGCTACATTTGTCTGGTTAACTATACTGCTTTTGCCTTACAGTGTTATCATTGAATCTGCTCTCTTTAAAGAAATCAAAGTAAATAAAACACCAACTCTAAGGCCCTGACAACCCTGGGGAATTTTTTTTTTAAATTTCCGACCGTTGCCAACACCAGCACATCTCAGCCAGCATTAGTAATGTTGGAAGCCCCAATACTGATATGCATTTTTAAATACAGTCAATTAGACCTGCCCTGAGCAGGGTTACATGATATACATGACGTTAAAAGTAACTGTGGGAGCAAACGAGAGCTCCCAATATTACTAATGTTGGTAAAGCTGAACCAGAGATAGCAATCATAGAAAATATTCAGAAAGTTTCTCCTAGTGTAGTCAAGTCTTCAGAGAAAAAAAATCCTCTTTTGTCCTCCCCAATGAATGATACAAATGTAAGGATGAAACTGGTCTCATGGACTTCAAAGGGACTAGGTCTAGGGTTTGACCTACGATGAGTGCTTCAGAGCAACTAAATGTGCAGCCCATAGTCAGTTTGAACTCTAGCTATAATGTTTTTAGATGCCCTAGAATGACTATTTCACAAGATAAATGTTGTTCTCCTACCATCGCCATCAGGGTCCACAGCTCGGAAATGCATTTTGTTCTCTTCCACAGCTTCCTGGAAATGCTCTTCTGTCTTCTCCATGATCCAACGCTGCATCTCTTTAGCGCTTATTTTTTTGTCCCTATTAATATCTACCCTGCAGAGGAAGATATGAGAACAGTTAAGAGTCCAAAAATAACTCAAAACACTAGGCATGTCATTTCACTGCCCACTAACAAGAACAGAAGACAGTTAAAACAGAAGTGAGATGGTTCAGTTTAATTACAGAAAAAAATTATATTGCTCACTACTTGAGTAATGTATTATTTAGCACTGAGCCACTGACTAAAGAGTAAACATTTCAGAGACAGCTATAAAGTTACCTGGGAAGTTAAAAATGGCTAAATGTGAAGTCTGAATAGATGAGTGGGCAGAATGAGACAAACTCCCTTAATAGGATCAGTTATTTTCATTTTAAGATTGTTTCTTTCACTGTTCAGGACAGCCATCATGTTTTAAGTACGCCACGCTGTTTTCCTTCAGTTGCAGCAGTCAGCCTTTTTGCTCTTCTCAAATGAAGAACAATGTTAGTGGGACTGCCCAGTGAAGTAAGGTGCTTAATTATCTTTCATTATCCTGTAAGTGGGCAACATCTACCCAAATTTAAAAACAGCAAAGTTTGTTTTTTTAATAAAGAAATCACAGACAGTAATACACTGCATGGTCCATGCTATGTTAACTCTACCTTTTCTAAACTTAAGGTTTAATTATTGTTTCTGATTTTTCAACTTGCTTGCTACTGTAGACTCTCACTAGTGCAGATGTCTCAGCATCTTTTACTTCTTGCTTCCTTCTAGACCCTTTCTTCCTCTGAGTTCACCTCAATATCTCAATTCAGTGTACTTCCAAACTTGTCTCCTGCTGGCTTTCAGGATCTAGCACTCTGCCCCCCCCCCTTTTTTATTATTAAATACATTAACTCTCCCTCATTTACTGGGAAGATGAGATTCCCCTTATGTTTAACCATTTATTAGAAAAAACTATAGTCATTAAGAGAAAGAAAATAAAGTGAAAAACCTTGGTGCATGGGCCTCCAGAAAGGTTTCTCAATTCCTTTAATGCTATTGTTGTAACCTTAAAAGATATCCAGAAGGTCTTCTAACGATTATTTTTATCCCTTGATCTGTGAAGAAGACCTTTGTTTCTACATGTTTATAGGATGGTTGACTGAAAAGTGATCTTACAAAAGTTTAAGCTGAGGTAATGGACATCTGCGCCCTGTGAGTCTCACCAGTCAGATCGGCTTTCCTTTTTTAGGACAAAGACAAGATATTTCTATGTTCAGTACTGCTCAGGTGCAGAACCATAACCTATATTACATTCTGTCTCATTGACCAAATTGCAAGATATGTGCTAATTGTAAAGTCTGTTGGCAATGATGGATAAAAGAGAAAGAAGTTTGCTCAACTTTTAGAGAACAGATGAGACTTCACCATTGACAGTTAAAATAAATCATATTTCAGTTGAGCAAATTTAATATATCATGAAATGAAAATAAGTATGATCACCCAAATGTCATTTTTAGAGTCCCTTTTCTGAACACAACATCAATAATCCAAATGTAAGTGAGCATCAAAAACAGAAAAGACATTTTGTTGACATTTAAGAACCTATTTAAAGTATACCAAAACCACCCATGTTAAAATTTTAAGAAGCGCATACAGGCACAGGCTTCACTTCATCTTTTTATCCGTTTGCATCACTATCTTAAGACTTCCGAAATTTTATCATTGAAACCTAGGTTATTTAATACGTTCCTCCACCTTTAAATGTCAACTCAAATGTTACAGTTAGAACAACCCAAACATCTGATCTTTTTAAATGTTCATCTGTATTAAAAAGTGCAACATTAAAGTTTTTAAATACTGTATTATTTTCTCACAATGTAAGTACATGCACACATGGAATATCAGACTCACTGTGGCAAGCAGTAATTTACAGCAGACAATAGTAAAATATGTTCATCACACTTGTCCATACATTACAGTTAAGCTATCCGAGTAATGATATGTGTGATATTTTGGTTCTGAATAAGTAACAAAATGGCAACAGAAAATGTTATCCTTAACTTTGACACCTCTCAATTGCAGTAGACCAGATCAGATGAGAAGCCTACAGTCACCTCACATGACCTCTATCCACTACAGAAATTTAATAATGGCTCCCAAATAAGACTGCCCATTTAGTGATTGTAAAAAGGCAGTCTTCTTGCATTTGCCTCTATCTAATGGTCCATTGACCCATTCCTCAGTTTTCTATGTGTTATTGCGTTTATTCACCACTGTGTTCCCAAGAATCATCCAGATGTATTGATTCAATGAATTGGTACGCCCAGTGGTAAGGCTGGCCATATTCCTTTGACATCTATAAAGCATCATATTTTTTAGGCAAACAGTGCACTTACAACTGTACAGAACAAGACATGGTCTTTGCTCTGACCTTACAATCTAAGAGGCAGAATGGACCATCAAAATAATAGTGTGTAGAGATATCTTATTTAGAATGGACTATTGAAAAAGATTCCAGTAATAGTAATGAAAGGTTAGCTACTGGGTAACATGGGGCTAAAGCTGTACAAACAAAGCTGACAAATGAAGCTAGTACAGCCTACAATTCATGAATATTTAAGTAATAGGGAAAGTTTTGCTAAGAGCTCTGAGAAGACAGCAAAGTGGTCAGCTAAAGGGGAAAAAAAACAGATGTTAGTTCAGAAATACTGTATATTCCACAGAACTGTAGCCTACATGATCTTAGAGAATTTAAGCTTCCATGTAAAGTGAACAAAATATACAGAAGAAATACAGCTCAGCGTAGACATTCCTCAGTTGTCTCTGGGTAGAAAATGCCTGATGCAGGATGATAATCTTTCAACACTTTGCCATGTATCAGCTCTGATAAGTACATTGGTTTCTCTTGTTCTTCAAGAAATACCATTAATATTACAGCAAAAATTAATGTAGCATTTCATAAATTCTGTAGAAATCTCTCCAAGGAATTGTTTCCAGAATAAGTCGTCAGACTGAAACAGCCTTCCTCTGACAATAATCCTTTCTGAGTTCTCAACAACATAAAATACAAGATAAATGATCTTACATTATAGTTCACTAAACTGTGTGCTTTTTCCACAAGAAAATTACAGATTTCCAAAAATAGATGGTAGCTGCTGCAATATGTGACAACTGTGTCATGGTCTGAATGCATTTTAGTGACATCCAGTGTAATTCACAAAAACTGTTACAAAATACCATTACACTTAATAAGCAAGTAAATCCAGTCAAGGTTAGCACTCTTAACCGGTGGCAATAAGTTTAGGTATAATAGGGATATTCAGGGAGTACACCTGTATCATATTTCATTATCTATGCACAGCAAAAATAGTTAAGAAATATTAGTATTAATGTTTATATCAGGCCTTTAAAGATAAACACGGTATTTCTGTTAAAAGGAACAAGTGTGGCCTTATTATAGGTGTCCCATAGGAGAAGGCTTACTTACAGAAATCCAGTTTATTTGTAGTGAATCAAGCACAGTATTGACCAAAGTAACATAAACCAGCCACCCAACTGACAGTTATCCAATGGCCTACATGAAATGAGCTATTTTCCACCCGGTAGGAGTCCACATCACAAACCACCACAACTGGACCTTTGTGGCAACCTCAGCAGACAGGTCAATGACTGAAAGGAGATTGAACTCCCTTCTCGGAACTAGAGTCCATTCCCCACATCAGGTTTCCAGGCACACTGACATAGCCATTTGGGGAAGACTGTACTGCTCCTGCTCATGCTGTATATATTAAGATTGTCAGGCTAGCAATTTCCATTAGCTCTAAATATACAATTTGTTTAAGAACAAGACTATTCCCGTTGCATACAGATAATGAAAACCAGATTCAAAAGGTAATATTTAATAATGAGAACAATGTAATTTATTTACAGTTAAAGTGACATACAAGAGTTTGCTAGACTACTTTTTTAAAATCACTAGATGCAGCACACTTTAAAAAGACACAGATCATGACAAATAGGACACAACTATCAAGGTAGGTAAGGTTTTTTGCTAAACAACCCATCAAATCTAAAAGTCCAACTTTATAACAACAAGCAAGCTAACATCCTCTGAGCTTCATTCCACTTTCAGTATAATTGTCCAAATCTACCACTGCATGGCTATAGTCTCATCATCTGCCTTCCCCCACAAAAGGATAGGTGATGGCATTATAAATGAAAATTGGGTTTAGGTATACCAGATGTACTTCAACATTATCCCCAAATTATGCCCTTTTTAACTACTACATTAAAATACTCCAGTGGTTTTGGCAATCCCCAACATAACCACTCCTCTACTTCTATTCTGAGCAATAAGAATAATGGACCTCAAATGCTATGAGAGTTTACAAGCATCACTAAAGTTCAGCCTCTTCGCTTTCAGTGCTTGTTAAGAACCTCACGTGCTCTGCCTCAAGAAGGACTGAGCTCAGGAGTTCCACAGGAGAAAAAGGGAAACAACCTTACCCCTACACATACTGGAAGCAGACAGGATGTAAGTTTTCTGGCTAGGGACCCCATGAATGACATTCAATTCCCAAATGTGTGCGCTTATAAGGGGCAGGAGATATTAGCAAAATATGAGCAATTAAAAGCTGAATACTCACTTTCCAGACGTGCACAGTGGTAGGTCCATTACCACATACACATCCTGACAGGAAACCACATGTACCTACATTACTGAAATGGAATTACTAAATTCAAACTACAAAACAGATTTAATCAACCAAGAAAGCCCACCCTTTACAACTGAGATTTGTGGTTTGAATTCTTTTAGAGTGGTAGCCATGTTAGTCTGTATCAGCAAAAAGAATGAGGAGTACTTGTGGCACCTTAGAGACTAACACATTTATTTGGGCATACATCCGATGAAGTGGATTTTAGCCCACGAAAGCTTATGCCCAAATAAATGTGTTAGTCTCTCTAAGGTGCAACAAGTACTCATTCTTTTTGGTTTGAATTCTGGCATCCAGTCTAGTCTATGGTAATTCATGGTATGGCCACACATTGAATACTGAATATCTTAACACACTTCTTAGCCCACCAAGTGCCCAAATACTCACCTTCTTACATAAAGATAAAAAGATAAGCAGATATGTTTATATGTTATGATGAGCTTATGTTATGTTCTTATGATATGCATCAGGAATTTCTGCACAAAGTGATCATTTTTGGCCAAGACTTCAATGACAGACGTCTTGTCAAAATTAGCCCTTATCTCAGTATACTTCCACCAGGAAACAATTCAGGGGACTTTTTGTTGTTGTTTTTCGTTTTAGAGACAGATAAATATGGAGTTTTTTTGCGTTGACCCAGAAATTCAATTTAGCATGCTTTTCCCATAACAAGAATAAAAAAATATTAAAAAGTAGTTTGCAAAAAAAAAAAAAAAAAGACTTCATTTAACATCCAGGTTTCAGACTTTATGAAAATACCTCAAGTCTTTACAACAGGCAAGTTACTGTTTAAATCAATTAGCCGATTGGCATGTCTGAATCTTGAAGATCATACCCTCTCAGTTAATTCCCCTGTGGAACCTGACAATTCTTTAACTTCCTTTTGAAACATAATTAAAAATAAATTTGCTCTTATCACAGGGAGAAATTGAAGTTTGCTGTATCTTTCCCTATCTTTCTCAGTAACTGGACAGAGAATGAAAAGTCTTTAATACTTTAGTATCAGATTCACTTTTTTTTATGTCCCCATACACCCAAAAAAACCCCCAGAAAACGCCACCGCCCCCCGATGACTCCACCAAAAGTACTGGAACAGTCTGTTTTTAATACATATTTAGTCACTACATTTAGAATGACTTTGTGCTAGCGGGACATCTTGTCTCCACTAAGTGAGAGCAGCCTCACAAACGGAAGCCAACACTGTTATGACAAGTACCTTACTCTCTTCAGTTACACAATCTTATCTATTCCAGGCTTTCTATAATCTCTGAAAAGAAAAAAAAGTTTATGAATATAATTCAAAGAAACCTAAACTGAATAGTAAGGAACACAGTCTTAGAAAACTGTATAAGCTAATATGAGCAGAGGACTAGTTAAAATGCAATGGGACAAAAAGGGCTGTGCTGCATTGAACACAGAACTTATCACCATATTTTGTCTAGCTCATCCCCATCATTTTTAAATTTTACATAATGCATGAATGTTGGAACAGCTACAACAGTGAGACATTGCATGGGCATGTATTCTTAGTTCCTAGGTCTAGTTTGTTATAGATGATTGATGTGCAAAATCTAATTATATAATACAATTTGTATTTTTCAGATCTGAAAGTTATATTAAGTTCCAATTAGAGATATTCAGCACATTACATCATTGGGCTTACCCCACAAGACAAACTGCATTTGATCAAACACATTACCGTATATACTCGTTCATAAGCCGAATATTTTTGGTAAAAAAGTGACGCATCAAAGAGCGGGGGTCGGCTTATAAATGGGTCTACACCAAAATTTGATGATTTTAAACTCTATGGAATCATTGAATTGAATATCTAATACAGGGAT